>NW_028234423.1:32924612-32927112 GCF_977035675.1 Penaeus japonicus | reverse complement strand
AGCGCTCCGCTCTCTCGCCCCCCCCCCCCCGCGCCCGGCTCCAGCGAGACCAGAGGACCAAAGACAAACACACAGACAAACAGACAGAAACAAACACACACACACACAAAACTAAATAAATCAACAAACAAACAAAGATCAAATGCACCAACACCTGTTGATAATTCACTCGCTTCGGAAATATATATAAAAAAAAGAAATCTCACATCAAAATGCAACAATATGTGATGACAGACAGGTCTCGTAAAACAATAATATTTATATCCAAGTTATATCCACAGGGATTCTTATCTTATCCATCAATATTCAATCGATTTTTCTTCTTGGTTCTATATCAATCCACTTTGCAATAACGTCACTGCCAACTGCACCATTCACACGAGTTATAATCAAGTCTTTGGATTAAGATTTTTACTTTCATATCTTTACGATTTTAGGTTTGATTGGTTCGTATCTATCACTCTCATTATCTATTAGTCTATTTATCGATCTGTCTCTATCAATTGGTCTATCTGTCTTTCTATTTTTCTTTTTATCAATCACTTTTTCTTTTCATTTAAACCTATGAGTCACTACTTTTTTTATTTTTTTTTTTTATTTTTTTTTTTTTAGCTAACTATATCTCTGTTAATCTCTCTACCTGTCTATCTATCTGTCTATCTCCGTCTGCCAGTCTTTGAGTCTATCTTTCTCTATCCATCATTCTTGTCTATCCATCTATCTCTCTCTGTGTCAGTTACTCTACCTATTTTTTTTATTATTATTATTATTTTTTCTCTCGGTGTTCATCAATCATTCTATCACTATATCTATCAATCTAAGGACTTTCTATTGCATAACGATTGCAAGTGTCAATATTGGTCTTTGCTTTCAGGCTTCAGAATGGATTGTAAGATGTTATGGAATGCTTGTTCCTTTCTCTCTCCTCACTTCTCTTTCTCTTCTTTCCTCCTTTCCTCTCTCTCCCCCCTGCTCTTTTTTTCTCTTCCCTCCCCCCGGGCTCTTTTTTTTTTTTCCTTTTCTTTCCTTCCTTTCACCCTTTTCTTCTTTCTTTTTCCCTGTCACTCTTCTCTCCCTCCTCTCTCCTCCTCTCCTCTTTTCTCCCCTCCCCCTACTCTCTCTCCTCCTCCCTCTGTCTCGTTCTCTCTCTCTCCCTCCCTTTTTTTTTCTTTTTTTTCTTTTTTTTTTTTTTTTTTTTTTTCTTCCCTCTACTATCTGACTCTCCCTTATCCTAAACTTTTCCCCTCCTCCCCCCTACTTACCTTCCCTCCTCCTCACTCCGTCCCTCTCCTCCTCCCCCCTCCCACTCTCCTCCCCTCCTCTCTCTTACTCTCCTTCTTATCCCTCTTCTCTCTCCCTCTCTTCATCTCCCTTCCCTCACTCCCTCACCACCCTCTCTCTCTCTCTCCCCTCCTCTCTCCTCTCTCCTCCCCCCCTCCCTACCGTTCAAACGGAAATCGCCCGCTCTCGCCCTCTCCTATTAAACCCTTTCTTTCTTTCTCGCCCTAGCCACCCACCCCCCAACCCCCCCCCTTAACCATCTCTCCCTCCCCCTCCCTCCCCCCTCCACTATGCCACCCAACCCCCCCCCCCTCCTCCTTCGCCTCCCCATCTCTCTCTCCCCTCCTTCCCTCCCTCCCTAACCCTTTCCTTTTCTTGTCTCTCCACTCCACGCCGCACTCGTTAGTTCTCTCCACGCCCACTCTATCTACACTACCACTTCCCTTACTTCTCCCCCCCCCCTTCCTTAACCCATCTCTCCTCCCTCTCCCTCCCTCCCTCCCTAGCCTTCCACTCAAACCCCAACCCCACCCCAACCCCCCGCCGCCAGCCAAACCCACCCCCCCCCACCCCCACCTCCTTAGTTAGCCCATCTCTCTAGCCCAACCTCTCTACCTCTCTCCCCTCCCAGCCCTCACCTAGTGCCCTAAACGCCACCCCCTAAACTAGACCAAAGCCCACACCCCACCTCCTTTCCCCTTTCCTCTTTCCTTCCCGTTCCTTTTTACCATTCCCTTCCTCTCTCTCCCGTTTCCTTTCCTTTTTCTTCTCCCTTTTCCTTCCTCCCTTTCCTCCCCCCCCCTCCATCCTTCCTTCTTCCCCTTTTCCTCTCCCCCCCTCCTTCCCTCACCCCTTTTCCCCCCCCCTTTCCCTTGGCCTTCCATCTTTTTCTTCCTCTCCCCTGACGCACCTCCCCCCTCCCTCCTTTCCACTTCCTCCCCCCTCCCACCCCTAGCACCCCACCCCCCACCCCCCTCCCTCCTTCCCTCCCTGCTCCCTTCGCCCCTCCCCCCCTCCATTCCTTCCCCTGTCCTCCCCTCCCTCCATCTCTTCCCTTCCTCCCCCCCTCCCGCTCCTTTTCCCTTTTCCTCCCCCCTTCCCCCCCCTCCCTCCCTGCCCTAGCCAAACTCCTAGCCACCACACCCGCCCCAGCCCACCCCCACCCCTCCTCCCCCCCTCCCTCCTTCTTCCTCCTCCTCCCCCCCCCCCCCTCCTTCCT
>NW_028234423.1:32917112-32919612 GCF_977035675.1 Penaeus japonicus | reverse complement strand
CCTCCAAACCCCCCCCCCCCTCCAACCCCCCCTCCCTCCTCCGCCCTTTTCGAACGCTCCTTTTAAACATATACCGAACAATTTTCTTTTTTCTTTTTTTCTTTCTTTCTTTCTTCCTTCATTTCTTTCTTTTACTTGCCAAGTGTTGCCAATAAGATCGCGAGAAGATCTTGACGGATTATGGTAGCAGTGGGTAGGAGGAGGGGAGGGGAGAGGGGGAGGTGGAGGGGGAGGGGAGAGGGAGGGGAGGGGAGAGGTGGAGGGGGAGGGGGAGGGGAGAGGGAGGGGAGGGAAAGGGGTAGATGGAGGGGGAGGGAAGGGGGGAAGGGAGGAAAGAGGAAAGCAAGAGGGATCCGTTTAAGAAGGTGTCGAAAAAAGGGAGATGTGATCAAAGGGAGACTGGCGGAGGGAGAGGGGGGTAGGGGGAGGAAGGGAGAGGGGGAGGGGGAGGGAGAGAGAAAGGTAGACAGAGAGAGGCGGAGGGGAAACGAGAGACAAATGACAGGGAGAAAGAAAGAGAGAGAGAGAGAGAGAGAGGGAAAAAGAAAGAGAGAGAGAAAATACAGAGAGAGAGAGATAGAGAGAGAAAGAGATAAGGAGAGAGAGGTGAGACGAAGTAGATAAAACACACAAACACACAAACACATACTCCCACACGCGCACAAACAGCAAACAACAAACAAACAAAACCACGTGAACCTAATAAATAAAAAATCGAAACTAAATTCCTCCAGTCCCGAAAAAGCAACATAAAAAATATATAAATGAAAATGATAAATGAATATATATAAATAAACAAGAATATATAAATAATGATAATAATAATAATAATAATAATAATAATGATAATAATAATAATGATAATAATAATAATGATAATAATAATAATAATAATAATAATAATAATAATAATAATAATAATGATAATAATAATGATAATAATAATAATGATAACGATGATAATGATAATAATAATAATAATGATAATAATAACAATAATAATAATAACAATAATAACAACAACAACAATAATAATGATAATAATAATAATAATAAATAGCTAAACGAACAAATATACTTGACCTCATTAGCTCTGCCCCTTTTCCCCGCCGAAGCAAAAGCGAAATCCGGGCGGGTCTTGAACAATTACGAGCCTAATCCATCAATATAAGAATACCACGCAGTCATCCTTCAGAAATTATGATCACAAAACAACAGAAATATTATCAACAAACTTATTTGTAAAACATCGATAGTGTTAGATATTCTTAAACATGGATAAATGTATATATTTAAACATCTCCAGCGTTCGTGGATGCATCGCCTTCATGTATCCACGTGAATGCGCAATTGTGCATGTGCTTACACGAACGTACACAGATATCTGTCCATGATTTTGTATATACGAGAACATGCTTGTATTTTATTCAACGATTTTGAGAGAACAAGTCTTCTTGACAAATTATTATTGGAACTACAGATAAAGAACATTCGAAAACCGAAATTCAAATCACTTAATTAACTAAACATCCGCGCAACTATTATCAAAAATGATGCGCATTGTGTCTTTCTTTTCTTTTCTTTTTTTTTCTAATACTGTTTATCTATTTTATTGTGTTTCCTTTTGCTGTGACGGTGTTCCTCTTTCCCGCCATTAAGTTCTCTCTATTTTCTCTCGAATTTCACCAAATAACAGCCTCGCTATTATGTACAACTGAAAGCATTTTAGGGAGACTTCCACACGCCTGTAAACAGGTCTCTTTCTGCTGCTCAATTGTCTGTTTGTTTGTCGGTTCGTCTCTCTCTCTCTCTTTCTCTCTCTCTCTCTATCTATCTATGTATCTATCTAACTCTCTCTCTGTCTCTCTCTCTATCTATCTATGTATCTATCTAACTCTCTCTCTGTCTCTCTCTCTCTGTCACTCTCTCTCTCTCTCTCTCTCTCTCTCTCTCTCTCTCTCTCTCTCTCTCTCTCTCTCTCTCTCTCTCTCTCCCCCTCCCTCTCTGTCTCTCTCTCTCTTACTCTCTCACTCTCTCATTCTCTCCCTCTATCTCTCTTTCTCTCTCTCTTTTGCAATCACTTGTTCCGACAGCTAGATCGTGGCATTGGCTTACTTAGGCAGTACATTTTGCATTGCATTTTGGAAGCAAATGACACAGCGTTTGTAATTTACAAAATATATTTAGGCGAAGGGAGTACGATGACTTTCTGGCAAGCGCGCTTTCAAAGGAGGCATATGTTGTTTTTTATATGTACGAGAGAGAAAATATTAATCAACTTTTTTTTTCTATTTAACATGCGAGAGGAGGGATTGCGTGTATATACGTGTATATATGTCTACACACAAACACGCACACACACACACACACACACACACACACACACACACACACACACACACACATATATATATCCACTCGATCACCCCCCCCCCCACACACACACACAAAATACATATTCATATAAGTATGTGTGTGTTTGAACTCACTTTAACATGAT
>NW_028234423.1:32912770-32914512 GCF_977035675.1 Penaeus japonicus | reverse complement strand
CTCCTTCTTCTCCTCTCCTTTTCCTCCTCTCCTCCCTCCTCTTTCTCCTGCACTGCCTCTCTCCTCCTCCTTCCTCCCTCCTCCACCTCCTCACTCTTCCGTCCTATCCTCCATCCTCCTCCTCCTCCTCCTCCTCCTCCTCCTCTGCATGCTCGATTCGATACGTGCGCGCATGCTCGCTGAATAGCTATCCAGCTGTCAATTCTGGAGGTGGGGGGAGGGGGGTGGGGGGTAGGGGCTGGATTGGGGGAGGGGGAGGGGGAGGGGGAGTCGGAGAAGTGTATTGCGATTGCTTATCATTCTTCGGTGTGGAAGTGTTCATTTTGCATATACTAGTCCTGTTTTATTTAGATATTCTTTTTTATTGTTGTTTTGTAAAATGTTGCGGGATTATTTTAATGTTATTTTTTATTATGGTTATTGCTAGGATTATTGTTGCAATATCGGTGATGATAATGATTATTGCAATACTGAGGATGTTGACTATGATTATCCTTGTTTTTTATTGTCATTTTCAGTATCTTAGCATCATCACATATATCCTCATCATCATTTTCATCATCATCACAAGCATCATCATTATCATTTTCATCATCATCACAAGAATCATCATCCTCATTTTCATAATCACAAACATCATCACTATCATTTTCACCATCATAAGCATCATCACTATCATTTTCACCATCATCACAAACATCATCATTTTCACCATCCTACTACATCCGACACTATATCATCACCATCACAAACACCCTCATTACTATCAGCCTCCTCCACTCACCATAATCACCACAAGCCATCACCACAACAAGCAATCTTTTTGCAACATAAACACTATGCAAATCAGGATCTTGTGCAATAATAACAACGGATTATCAACTCAGCTGGCTACAGGTTGCACAGCTGGTGACTTGGGCCATGAAAAGGTGGTGAATGAGCTGCAATGATCTACACTGTTTATTTATTTTTTTATTTTTTTATTTTTTTTCCTAACGCCAGATGGTTTATTGTCATCACCATCTGGGAAGTAGATTGTGGTCTGTGAGATGTGGTGAGGTGGTGAAAAGGTGGTGAGTTGCAATGAGCTACACTGTTTTTTTTTTCTTTCTTTCTTTTTCTTTTTTCCTAACGCCAGATGGTTTATTGTCATCACCATCTGGGGAGTAGATTGCGAGATGTGGTGAGATGGTGTCAGATGTGGTGATTGTGTTGGTGTGATGATGCAATGTCGGTGAAAGGGATGGGAAAGGAGAGAGGGAGGAGGGAGAGGGGGGAAGGGGGGGAGGGGGAGGGGGAGGGAGTGGGAGAGGGGAGGGGGGGGGGTGAGGGGAGGGGAGAGGGAGAGAAGAGGGAGAAGGAGAGGGAGAGGGAAAGGAAGAGGGGGAGGGAGAGGGAGAGGGAGATGGAGAGGGAGAGGGAGAAGGAGAGGGAGATGGAGAGGGAGAGGGGAGAGGGAGAGGGAGAAGGAGAGGGAGAGGGAGAGGGAGAGGGAGAGGGAGAGGGAGAGGGAGAGGGAGAGAGAGAGGAAGAGAAAGAGAGAGAGAAAGAGGGAGGATGGGAGAGAGAAAGAGATAGAAAGAGGGAGAGGAAGAGACGCAGAGAGAGAGAGAGAGAGAGAGAGAGAAAGAGAGACAGACAGACAGAAAGAAAAGTAAGACACCACCCAAAAAAACAAAACAAAAAAAAAACACCCACAGTACCCCCCCCCCCCCCCCCCAAAAAAAAAAAAAAAAAAAAAA
>NW_028234423.1:32893019-32898019 GCF_977035675.1 Penaeus japonicus | reverse complement strand
TATTGCCATTGTTATTACTATTATCATCATCCTTACTATAATCATTATCATTATCATTATTGTCATTTCCATTATCGCTATCATTATTGCTATCATCACTTTAGTCGTTACTGTTATTATTATCATTATTACAACATTATCACTATCATCACAATAATTATTATCATTATTACAATTAAAATTGCCATCATTACCAATATTATCATTGTTATGATGATTATATTATCATTATCATCATTATCATTATCATTATCATAATTATCATAATTGTTACTATCATTACTATTATCATCTCTATTATTGTCATTTTCATTACCATTACTATTGTCATATGTTTTACAATTGCTATCATTATTGTTATCATAGTAAATATTATCATCTATATTGTTATCACAGTTATTACTATCGTTGGTATTGTTATGATTATCATTATCATTCCTATCATTATTACTAATATTCATATCAATACCATTGCCATTATAACTATCTAAAGAGACATAGACTGCATTCTCTTTTTCTTCATTATTATCACAAATATTATGTTCATTTGGACGATAACTTGAGTGATTATTAACCGTATCAGCAGGAATATTGTCTTTGTTAGAATTATAACAATATTTAACTACTGGCTCCCACTTAACTACTGTTTCGATAGTGGTAACAATATTTAACTACTTGTTAAGATGATTATAACAATATTTAACTACTTGTTAGGATGACTAGAACAATATTTAACTACTTGTTATGATGACTATAACAATATTCAAATACTTGTTATGATGACTAGAACAATATTTAACTACTGACTCCTATTTAACTACTTGTTATGATGACTATAACAATATATAACTACTTGTTTTGATGCTTATAACAATACTTAACTACTTGTTAGGATGACTATAGCAATATTTAACTACTGACTCCCATTATTACAATGGTATCATCAAGCGATATCACTTATCGGTTTCTATAAGCGTGATACATCATATTCTTCAGAAATGTGTGATACATAAGAGTTATCGGAAGAAAGGCAGATCATATGTTATTATCATATCAATCATAATTATCCGAAATGTCAGTCGAAAGGAAAAAATTCTTTTTCAGATTGGCTTATGAGAAAGGGCGGTTTATGTGAAGCATATAGATTTATACAGATACATGTACACACGGGCACATATGTATGTACATACACATACATTCGCATATACATAATTATATAGAATTGTATAAAGGAAGGGAAAAAATGCGAATAAAGATTGTATATGTAAATATATGTATAAATATATACATGCACACACACGCATATATATATATATATATATATATATATATATATATATATATATATATATATATGTATATATATACAATGTATATATTTATAAACCATCTTTCTCACATATATATGTACACACACACACAACAAACACACAACACACACACACAAATATATATAATATATATAAAATATAACTGTATATATATATATATATATATATATATATATTATATATATATATATATATATATTTATACATATATATATACATATGTGTGTATATATATATATATATATATATATATATATATATATATACACACACACATCATAACCACATATATATTCCCCTGTTGTTTATCGGACTTTAAAATGATAAGATAATGACAGGAAAACAAAAAAAAGGGAATATAATAGCAATACCTCCACCTTTATAATGATAATGAAATCCTGTAAAGACGCATTAGATCCGGTATTTTTTCAACGGTCTTGTTTGCATTTCTGAGCTCATTCAATGCAACATCTGCAACCTTGTTTCCTCAACTAACCGTATTACATGCACCAAGTGAGAGTAAATTCAATACCGTGTGTGTATTCCCACGTGTACAAGTCCCCTCCCCCCTCCTCTCCACCCCAACCCCCTACTCCACCGTCAACTGCAACCCTCTCCCACTCCCCCTCTCCTCCCCCCCTCCTTCCCCCCTTCCTATTCTCCCTCCTCCTTCCACTCTTCCTTCCCCTTCCTACCCCCTACCCCCCTACCCTCCCCCCCTCCTATTCTCCCTCCTCCTTCCACTCTTCCTTCCCCTTCCTACCCCCCTACTACCCTCCCCCCCCCATCTGCCTATTCTGATTCTTAGCCCGGGAAAGCTGACTTGCATTTTATTTGTTAAAGATGCAATATTCTGTGCAACTTTTGTCCCAGTATGCAAATTCGGGATGATTATTCAGTGAGAGAAAGAGGGAGGGGAAGAGGGAGGGGAGGAGGGAGAGAAAGAGAGAGCGATAGCAGGGGGAGGGAGAAAGAGAGAGAGAGAGAGATTGAGAGAGAGAGAGGGGGGGGAGATATGAAGGGAGAAGGAGAGAAGGGGGGAGAGAAAGAGAGAGCGATAGCGGGGGGAGAAAGAGAGAGAGAGAGAGAGAGAGAGAGAGAGAGACAGAAAGACGTACAAAATGGATATAATCACACTTCAAATTTCTTACAATGAAAAAACTCTCGTAAGGAAAGCCATATCGACAGACACAAAGCCTTAAGCAAAACTCAAGTCTATTTTAAGTGAACGATGACTCAAAATGTTTCGTTTGATGTTTTAATTTAATTATTGAAATCAGATGGGTGTCTTTGCTGTATCTCGTGTTTCAGTACACAGAATATTTGTTGAGGATGATGAGAGAGAGAGAGAGAGACAGAGAGAGAGACAGAGAGAGACAGAGAGAAAGAGAGATCAAGAAAGAGAGAGAAAGAGAACAAAACAAAAAGAAAGAGAGAGAGAGGAAGAGACAGACAGACAGACAGAGAGAAAGAGAGATCAAGAAAGAGAGAAAGAGATAACAAAAAACAAAAAGAAAGATAGAGATAACAGAGAGAGAGAGATAGAGAAAGAGAGGTCAAGAAAGAGAGAGCTAACAAAAAACAAAAAGAAAGAAAGAGGTAAAAGCGTTAGAGAGAGAGAGAGAGAGAGAGAGAGAGAGAGAGAGAGAGAGAGAGAGAGAGAGAGAGAGAGAGAGAGAAAGAGAGATAAAAAAAAAGAGAAAGAGATAACAAAAAGAAAAAGAAAGGAAGAGATAAGAGAGAGAGAGAGAGAGAGAGAGAGCGAGGGAGAGAGAGAGATAAAAGAGAGAGAGAGCGAGCGAGAGGACACTGTCGCTTCCATATTTGAGCTGCGCCAAAAGGTGCGACTCCAATGTTGGTCTCGAGCAAACCTCAGCGCAGTGGAACTCCGTCGGCTAAGCCAGTGGTGAAACTCAAGCCTCGAATGGGTCTTTAATGGGCTAACTTGGCTTGGCTGGATGTACCTCTCTTGTGCCCTTTTTTTTTTTTTTTTTTTTTTTTAGGTGGGGTGGGGGCAGGGACAGGGGGAGAGGGAGGGGGAGGGGGAGGGGGGTCATTGACTTTTGATTTTCTTTTTCTGGGTTGGGGTTGGGTGGGGGGGAGAGGGGGTGGGGGAGGGGGATGGGGGGAGAGGTTGGAAGGAGTATGTTATTAGTAGAAGTGACATAATTAGTATTTTTTTCTTTTGTTTAAAGTAGAATTCTTATTTCGTAATCATGTATACACAAATAAACACATATATATATGTATATATGTATATATATATATATATATATATATATATATATATGTATATACGTATGTATGTATATACATATGTGTGTGTTTGTGTATACATAATTACGAAATACGAATTCTATTTCAAGGAAATGAAATTAAGTCATTACTAATATTCTCCTTCTAACCCCCCCCTCCCCCTTCCTGTGTGTGTATGCGTGTGCGTGTGTGTGTACATATATACACACACACACTCACACACACACACACACACACACACACACACACACACACACACACACACACACACACACACACACATATATATATATATATATATATATATATATATTATATATATATATATATATATATATATTATATATATGCATCTACATACATATATATCTGCATGACTAAAAGGCAAACCTGTACAAAAATCCGCTCATACAAAGCAGCGACAGTGACAAATTAGACCTCTCTGAATACGTGCACATTACGAGCAATATATATGCAAGTGACAGCCAAGAAGAAATATGAATTAACTTGCGCCGACTTACACACGCGGTCACACGCATGTTTACACATACACACACGCCGACACACATATAAAAGCAAGCGCCAGATACCGCATACTCGTTACAAAAACACCGACGTAGGAAGAAATTCATGCACAGACAAGGACAGAAGGGCATACAAACACACTTTTTTTTTTTTTGACGGTTCGTGCTTGAGCGAAAGCAAAGGGATTCCTCAAATATTCATGCAGGCACATGCACGCACGCACACACAAAATGATACACACGTATGTATGTCCTGACTTAAACACATATACACGAATGCATGCACACGTCTACAAACATACAAACGCACACACACACACACACACACACACACATACACTCAGACGTACATCACTCTATATACACACACACATACGTACATGTATATATACTATACACACCCACCCCACCCCCACACACCCCATATCCCCCCACCCCCCCACACACATCCCACCACATACACACATACACTCAATAAAGAATACATTTAAAACGTATATTCCCCCACAAACACACCCTTATTACACCCCCCCATATCCCCCAACACCCACACACACACCCTCCCCCCACCCCACACACACACACCCTTCCCCCTACACACGCCCATCCCCCCACCCTCCACACCCACCCCCCCCCACACCCACCCTTCCCCCACCCCACACACACACACCCTTTCCCCTACACACGCCCACACGCCCACGCCCACGCGCCCACCGAGATCACAATCGGAGTCTCAAGATTACGCAATAAAGATAATAACTCCTTCATCACCCAATTGGAAACGAGCGTGTGTGCTGATCCGAGGCAAAAAAGGGGAGAAAAGCCCTTGCAAGATGTGGCATTTGCACGCCCGTTGAAGGATTGCAGGCGCTAGGGGGGGAGGGATGGA
>NW_028234423.1:32881355-32888855 GCF_977035675.1 Penaeus japonicus | reverse complement strand
AAGCCCGGGCCTCGGCTTTGTAAAACATGCATACAACCCTTAATTATGAGACGAACACCGGCGACAGTTTTTGAAGTCTGTAATCACAACACACCTAAACGGCTCTTGCTCTTTCGCTCTCTCTCTCTCTCTCTCTCGCTCTCTCTCTCTCTCTCTCTCGCTCTTACTATCTCCATTCTATCCATTTCTCTCTCTCTTATTCTCTTTCTCTCTCTCTCTCTCTCTCTCTCTCTCTCTCTCTCTCTCTCTCTCTCTCTCTCTCTCTCTCTCTCTCTCTCTCTCTCTCTCTCTCTCTCTCTCTCTCGCTCTTACTATCTCCATTCTATCCATTTCTCTCTCTCTTATTCTCTTTCTCTCTCTTTCTCTTTCTCTCTCTCTCGTACAACCATCTCTCTCTAGTCTCAAATCTCTCTCGAGCTCTCTCTCTCTCTCTCTCTCTCTCTCTCTCTCTCTCTCTCTCTCTCTCTCTCTCTCTCTCTCTCGCTCTTACTATCTCCATTCTATCCATTTCTCTCTCTCTTATTCTCTTTCTCTCTCTTTCTCTTTCTCTCTCTCTCTCTCTCTCTCTCTCTCTCTCTCTCTCTCTCTCTCTCTCTCTCTCTCTCTCTCTCTCTCTCTCTCTCTCTCTCTCTCCCTCTCTCTAACCCCCCTCTCTCTAACCCCCCCACCCACCCCCCCACCCCCGTCGTAGTACGTATGAAAATGAAAATCCGATTGAAGCTCAGATTAGCACGTAGTCAGCCTAATGACAGACTCTCTAAGAACAAGACAGGAAGAAACGACAAGCAAAAATAGTCCCTATGAACGGGCTATGAAGAAACGGCTACACAGCAGAGGGAGTACACTTGTCTATAACAAAAACGTGACCAAGCAACCATGAACTGCATAATTTAGGCATTTTTAAGAGGACATTCTGGGTCTAGGAAATGTTGGCCACTTAGATGGATATATAAGTTGCTGGGAGACACATGGGCGAGAGAGAGAGAGAGAGAGAGAGAGAGAGAGAGAGAGAGAGAGAGAGAGAGAGAGAGAGAGAGAGAGAGAGAGAGAGAGAGAGAGAGAGAGAGAGAAAGGTGTGTATTTTGGGGGTATTTGTTTAATTGGTTTAATGTTGGGATTAGGATGAAATCCCTTTGTGATCTTTTCAAGATAACAGTTTAATAGGAATGACAGATTATGCTAATGATTTTGGTGCGTTAGGTATCTTCCCTTTTTTTTTTTTTTTTTTTTTTTTTTTTTTTTTTTTTTTTAAGTGTGTTTTTGGAAAGGCTTTCGTGTTATTTTTTTTTTTTTAGAATTAATGTTCTTGTTTTGTCAACATTGTTATTTTTTATTAATAGTATTATCATAACTGATGTTATTATTTCTGGTATCATTATTATTCTCATTACTATTATCGCTACTATCGTCCTTATTATCATTCTTATCATCCATTATTAGTGGAATTATCATTACTATTGATGTTAATATTAATATTATCATTAATATCGTTATTATCATTACTGTTATTACTATTATCATCATTATCATTATCAGTGTTATCATTATCATTATCATTGTTATCGTTATCATTATTATTATTATTATTATCATTATTATCATTGTTGTTGATATAGCTGTTTGTATCATTGTTGTTGCTGTTTTTATTGTTGATATTATCGGTATCATTATTATCATCATCATTCTTATTCCTATTAATGTTGTTATTTCCATTACTATCATTATCATTATTATTATCATCATTTGTTGTTCTTTTTATTAATGATATTTATTACTGTTATCTATATTACAAATATCATCATTACTACTCTTCTTATCATCATTATTGCTATTATTATTACTATCAATATCTTATGAGAACACATTGTTCTTATAAATTTATTATCATTATCATTATTATTACTACTACGATCATTATCATTATGATCATTATTATTGCTATTTTCGTCATTGTCATTCTTAATATCACCATTATCATTATCATTATTAATATCGCTATTATCATTATTATCCTTATTACTCTTATAATCGTTACTGTTATTATTATAATAATGACAATCATACAGACGAATATATCATAATTGCCATTGTTGAAAAACAAGAACAACAAATTATTTATTATTAAGAACTGCATTTATTATTATTATCATTATTATTATTATTGTTATCATTAGCATTATCAGTATCATTATTACTATAATCATCATTATCATCATCATTATTATTATTACTATAATCATCATTATCAATATTAAGCAGTATATATCATTATCATTATTAAATCAGTATATATCATTTTCATTATCAATCAGTATATATCATTATCATTATTATATCAGTATATATCATAATCATTATTAACTTCTATATCATATTTGTATATCAACAGAAACCCAAAATTAATCATATTAACTGATCTGCATTCGCCGTGATATGCTAATTACCTTAATAAATATCAACACTCTGATTATTAACAGCACTTATCATCTTTTTTATTCCCTATTTAGTTTTCCCAATCTACGGTAAACAAGACAAAGAAAATTGAGGATTAGTTAAAGATTGCGTAACACGGAATTACTTGATTTAAGTCTGTGAATATGTGAGGAAGGAAGGAAGAAATATATATGTGGAAGAAAAAGTGGGAGGGAGAGAGGGAGGGAGAGAGGGAGGGTGGGAGGGAGAGATAGATAAAGAGAGCAAGAGAGAGAGAGAGAGAGAGAGAGAAAGAGAGAGAGGGCGACAGAAAGAGAGAGACAGAGAAATAGAGAGAGAGGGACGAGGGAGGAGGTGAGTGTGAAGTGTGACCGAGTGTGAGGGGGGGTTTAGGAGAGACTGAGAGAGGTAAGGTGGAAGGGAGGGCATGAGGTTGGAGGAAGGAGAGAGAGAAGAGATTTCGAGAGAGGGGGTGGGAGTGTGAGAGGAGGGGAGTTGGACACCCTAGGTGGTCTCAGGAGACCACGTAAGCCTGAGATGAGAACTGTCAGAGGGGATGAGGGGCGAAGGGAGGGAGCTGGAGTTGTGAGGAGTGAGGTCGGAGAATCGGAGAGGATTACACTAATGGCGGTGGAAAGAGGAGAGACGAGAGGGAGATGGAGGTGAGGCAGATGAGTGGGGAGGGATGGAGGGAGAGTGGAGAGAAGAGTGTTGGAGATTAGCTATGGTGGAGTAGCAGTGGACGGTAGGAGTGGGGTGTAGTGTGTGTAGGGAGAGGCGGTAGGACGAACTGACGGTGAAGTTGAGGTGGATGGTGTGGTTGGAGAGCGAGAGAGGGTGGTGGTGAGTGAGAGACGTGGATATTTGGAGGTGGGTGGAGTGAAATTAAGGGATGAGATGAGTGCTGGGGATGGAGAGAGAGAGAGAGTGAGAGAAATAACGAGAGAAAAGAAAGAAAGAGAGAGAGAGAGAGAGAAACAGAGAGAGAGAGAGAGAGAGAGAGAGAGAGAGAGAGAGAGAGAGAGAGAGAGAGAGAGAAAGAGAGAGAGAGAGAGAGAGAGAGAGAGAGAGAGAGAGAGAGAGAGAGAGAGAAATAACGAGAGAAAAGAAAGAAAGAAAGAGAGAGAGAGAGAGAGAGAGAGAGATGCACACAGAACTGAAAGAAAAAGACGAAATAAACAAAAGAGAAAGAGAGAGAGAACCAGAGATAGAAATAGACAGACAGAAAAATAAAAATAAAAAGAAAGAGAGAGAGAGAGAGAAAAAAAAAACGATGTTAAAAAACGATATTATAAAAAAAAGTATTATAAAAATAAACTATATATAAAAAACGATATTACATAATTCCAAAGAAACTTCTCTGTACTGAATATAGAACAGACAATTCATATTCAGAAATCGTTACCCTCTATCTTTCGAATGTGTTTGAAAGACATTCCAAAAAAAAAAAAAAAAAAAAAAAAAAAAAAGGAAGATACCATTCTTACAGAAAAACCGTTAAAAAAAAATCGCGCGCATCATTTCAAATTCCATCTTTGATTCCCTATAACCTGAACCTGACATACATTCCAATCCCCTCTATGGAGGGTGTTGAAATCCCCCCTTTATCGAGCTGCTTCTCCCTTAAATATGTAATGGGCGACAGTCTTTTGTTATTTTGAAAAGAGTATCGGATTCCATATACTCTCTCGAGAGGGGTTTCGAAGGTCTTTCGTTCTGCTGGGCTTTGATTAGTTGATGTACTTATGGTTTTCCTTTACGTGTGTGAATATGCGTGGTCAATTGACGGTGAGAGAGGGTGGGTGGGAGGGAGGGAGGGAGGGAAGGAGGGAGAGTGTGAGGGATGGGGGGAGGGAAGATGTGAGGGAGGGAAGATGTGAGGGAGTGAGGGATGGAGGGTGGGATAGGAGGGATGGAGGGAAGGAAGGAAGATGTGAGGTAAGGGGGGAGGTAGGGGCGGAAGAAGAGAGGGAGGGACGGAAGGAGGGAGGGAAGGAGGGTGAGAGGAAGGGAGGGAGGGAGGGAGGTAAGGAGGGAGGGAGGGACGGAAGATGAGAGGGAGAGAGGGAGGGATGGAGGGAGGGACGGAAGATGAGAGGGAGGGAGGGATGGAGGAAAGGAGGGAGGGAGGGAAGGTAGAAGGGAGGAAGAGAATGAAGGAGGGAAAGGGGGAAGGTGTGATGGAGGGTAGGAGAAACGGAGGGAAGGCTGGAGGGTCGGAGGGAATTAGGAAAGAGAGAAGGTGGGATGGAGGGTATGAAGGAGGGAAGTTTTGAAGGTCGGAGGTAATGACGAAGGAAAAGTGGGAGGGAGGGTAGGTTGGAGGGTCGGAGGGAATGAGGGATGGAGGAAAGGAGGGAGGGAGAGAGGGAAGGAGGGTAGGAGGGAAGGCAGTAGGGATGGAGAGAAGATATAAGGGAAGGAAAGTAGGAGGGACGGACGGAGGAAGGATAGGAGTGAGGAGAGGAGGAGAAAGAGAAAGAGAGAGAGAGAAGAGAGAGAGAGAGAGAGAGAGAGAGAGAGAGAGAGAGAGACAGAGAGAGAGAGAGAGAGAGAGAGAGAGAGAGAGAGAGAGAGAGAGAGAGAGAAAGAGAGAGAGAGAGAAAGAGAGACAGATAAATAGAGAGAGAAAAAAAAAGAGAGAGGGAGAGAGACAGACAGATAAAGGGATAGAGAGAGAGAAAGCGAGAAAGAAAGAGCGAAGAGAATTAAGACACATGGTCAGACAAGTAACAGAGACAGAAAGAAGACGAAAGAAAGATGAGAGAGATAAGAGGAGAGAAAAGCGAGAAGAAAAGTGGAAGTAGAAAGAATCCAAGTAGACTAAAGGCAAGTGGATTGTAGAAGAATAGAAGAAAAAGAAGAAGGGACGAGACAGTGATTGAGATAGATGAAGGGAGAGAGGGTGGGAACATTAATAAAGAAAAAATTAATAGTGGCGAGATGTGAGAGGAGTAGAGAAGAGATAGGATAAGAAGGATCTGAGTATGCAGAGATGATAGATAGGAGATAGAGATAGAGAATGGAGGAGATAGAGATGAGATGAGATGTGATAGATGCGATAGCCGAGAGAGTGAGATGAGGATAGGAGATTTGAGAGGGAGATAGATAGAGAGAGGGAGAGAGAGAGAGATAGAGACAGATATACTTATATATATATATGTATATATATATATATATATATATATATATATATATATATATAGAGAGAGAGAGAGAGAGAGAGAGAGAGAGAGAGAGAGAGAGAGAGAGAGAGAGAGAGTGAGAGTGAGAGAGAGAGAGAGAGAGAGAGCGAAAGAGAAAGAAAAATAGAAAAAAACAAATAAAACAAACAACAACAAAAAAGAGACAACAACCAAAACTAAAACAAAGAAAAAACAAACAAACATTTAACATATAACACCAACCAAACGGCGCCATTTTTTTTTTTTTTATTATTATAATTTTATTTTCTATCTTTTTTTTATTATTTTTTTTTTTTCAACCTCCATCAATTTCCAGAGTTTCCAAAGCATTCAACTCCTGCTCATCAACTTCAGGATATAGTATAATGATGCAATATTAATATATAAGTACCATCATATCCGCTCTCTTAAGGTCGCTGGAACCACAGCTGTTGTTCAAAGGTCTCATAATACTTGACGGGTTGGGCGTGTGTGTGTGTGTGTGTGTGTGTGTGTATGGGGGTGGGGGTGGGGGGGGATTTGAGGGGGGGGGGCAGGGGGCGGGGGAGGGGGAGGGGGTTTATGTGTGTGTGTTCTGTTGTGTAGATATTGTTGAGGGGGGAGAGGGGAAGAGGGGGAGAGGGATGTGTGTAAGTGTGTGTTTGTGTGTGTGTGTGTGTGTGTGTATGGGGGTGGGGGTGGGGGGGAGGGGGAGGGGTTTATGTGTGTGTTCTGTTGTGTAGATATTGTTGAGGGGGGAGAGGGGGAGGGAGAGGGAGGGAGGTGTGTAAGTGTGTGTGTGTGTGTGTGTGTCTGTGTGTGTTTGTGTGTGTGTGTGTCTATGTGTACATGTGTGTGTACGTAATATTGCACATAACAATGAAACTGCTTCCTATTCTTCCCTCTCGTCACCAGCATTCCTGCAAATGAAATCCAATTTCCTGTTTTGCATATACTTCCACGCATACTTTTACCTCCTTCCCCCTTCTCCCCTTCTCCTTCCCTTTTCTCGTCTCTTCCCCCCACCCCCTTTCTTCTTCCCCTTCACCCTCTACCACCTACCTCTTCCCCTCCTCCTTCCCTCATCCATACCCCTTTTCCCCTCTACTCTCTCCCCCTAACCCTAACCCCTCCCTCCTCCCTCCTCCCTATTCTCCGCTACCTCCCCTAACCCCAACACCCACCTACTCTTCTTCCCCTCTCCCTTCTACCTTCCCCTCCCCCTCGTATCCCCACCCCCTCTTCCTCAACCTCCCCCTTCTCCCCTCTCCCTCCCCCTTTCTTATCTCCCTTGTCCCCCTTTCCCCTCCCCCTCCCTCTTCTCCCTTATCCCCTTATCCCCGACCACTCTCCCTCCACATCCCCCTTCCACTCCCCACCCCCTCCGTCTTCTCCCTCGACTTCTTCTCCCTTTCCCCTCCCCTTTCTCCATCGTCCCCATTCTCCCTCGTGCCTCTCTCCACCCCTCCTTCCCTCGGTCCCCAACCCCCTCCCCCTTCTCCCTCGTCTCCCTCCCACTCCCCACCCCCTCCCCATTCTTCCTCGTGCCTCTCTCCACCCCTCGTCCCCCTCCACCCCCTTCTCCCTCCCTCGTTCCCCTCTCCACACCCTTCTCCCCCAATCCCCATCCCCCTCGTCCCCCAATAACTCTCCACCTCTTTCTCCCCCAATCCCCATCCCCCATCTCCCTCCCTCGTCCCCCAACCCCCTTATCCCTCCCTCGTCCCCCAACCCCCTTATCCCTCCCCCACGCCCCCCACCCCAATCCCCCTCCCACATCCCCCAAATCCCCCCCAATCCCCACCCCCACCCCAACCACCCTTCTCCCCAACCCCCGTCCCCCATCCCCCACCCCTCCACCTCTCCCCCAACCCCCAACCTCCAAACCCAACCCCTCCACCCC
>NW_028234423.1:32863855-32866355 GCF_977035675.1 Penaeus japonicus | reverse complement strand
TCTCTCTCTCTCTCTCTCTCTCTCTCTCTCTCTCTCCCTCCCTCCCTCTATCTCTCTCTCTGAATATGTATGTGTATTTATATACATCTGTATGTATGAATATGAATAAATATGCTAACTTGCATACGAGTAAATAACCTAAGTAGGGTCATAATTTGAAGCTAATTCCAAACCACAAACCATTCCAACATCTTTCTCTTAAACACTTCAGCCTCCCACCGACAGAGAGAGAGGGAGAGATGGAGAGGGAGAGAGAGAGAGAGAGGGAGGGAGGGAGAATGAGAGAGAGAGAGAGAGATGGAGAGAGAAAGAGAGAGAGATGGAGAGAGAGAGAGAGAGAGAGAGAGAGAGAGAGATGGAGAGATGGAGGGAGACAGAGAGAGAGAGAGATAGACGAAGAGAGAGACAGAGAGAGAGACAGAGATTGTAAGCGAGAGAGAGAGAGAGAGAGAAATAGAGAGAGAAAAAAAGAGAGACAGAAAGAGAGACAGAGATCGTAAGAGAGAAAGAGAGAGAGAGAGAGAGAGGAAGAGAGAGGCAGAGAGGCAGAGAGAGAGAGCCAGAGATCGTAAGAGAGAAAGAGAGAGAGAGAGAGAGGAAGAGAGAGAGAGAGAGAGAGAGAGAGAGCCAGAGATCGTAAGAGAGAGAGAGAGAGAGAGAGAGAGAGCCAGAGATCGTAAGAGAGAGAGAGAGAGAGAGAGAGAGAGTCTCGGAAGGCATCATTAAAACCACCATTCCTGTCGAGATAAACATTTTCAACCGAGCTATTTATGTGTTCGAAAAGTCCCATCCATTCCTTTCTCCTCCTCCTCCTCCTCCTCCTCCTCCTCCTTCTCCTTCTCTCCTCGACCTCTGCCATTACGGGCTCACATCTTTTGCCAAATTGTTAATATTTTATCAGTCGTAATACCCCGGGGAACACGACAGAAACAGAAGCAAAATATATAGAGAGTTCGTAGAGGGTTTTATTACACGCTTTCGACCTGAGACTTTTAATAAGCGAGTTAGGGGGACCGCATAGAAAACGGGAATTGAGGGGATGATTCTGATTGGTTGAGAAGAAAAGCCGTTCGACCTCCGCTGCTCAGGAAGCCATTACTGGAGGTAGATCTTAGAGGAATATATATATATATATATATATATATATATATATATATATATATATATATTTCTTTCCTTCTTTTTTCTTTTCTTTTCTTTTTTCTTTTTTTATTTTTCTTATTTTCTTTTTCTTTATTTCTTTATTTCTTTCCTACCTACTTTTTTCTTTTTTCTTTTTTTCTTCTCTTTTTTTTCTTTTCTTTTCTTTTTTCTTTTCTTTTCTTTTCTTCGTTTTTCTTTTTTTCTTTTCTTTTATTTTGTTTATTTTTTATTTTTTATTTTATTTCATTTTATTTTTTTCTTTTTTTTCTCTTCTTTTCTTCTATTTTTCTTTTATTTATTAATTATATATCTATACATGTGTGTATGTATATATGTACACACACACACACACACACATATATATATATATATATGTGTGTGTGTGTGTGTGTGTGTGTGTGTAAATATATATTATATAAAGGTATATACATATCTACATATATATATATATATATGTATAAGTATCTATATCTCTATGTATACATATCGATATATATATATATATATATATATATATATAATATTATATATATATATATGTATATATATGTATATATATATATATATATATATATATATATATATATACATATCCATATACATACATCTATGCATATACATGGTGTGTATGTATGTGTGTATGCATATACTGTATATATATATATATATATATATATATATATATATATATATATATATATATATATATATATATATATATATATATATAATATATATATCTATATATATATATATATATATAATATATATATATACGTACACACATATATTATTTATCTCTCTCACACTCTCTGTATCTCTCTCTCTCTCTCTCTCTCTTTATATATATATAATATATATATATAATATATAATATATATATATATATTATATATATAAATATATATATATATTATATATATATAATATATATATATATATATATTTATATATATACACTAAATCCTGAAACCACAAAATAAGCCAACAAAGAAGTCGTAGCCAATTTTATCATTTATTCATATATCATATATTAATGAACTCGCTATCACCACGAGTCTGTGAGCATATTGGTTCTCTTGTTTAGAAGATGCTGCTAATTCTTATTTGGTTGTGGAAGTACTGAGGTGTAGATTATGGATATCTATTTATCTGATATGTATCTATCTGTCTGTCTATCTGTATATGTATCTATGTGTGTATGTGTGTGTGTTTGTGTGGGTGGGTGGGTGTGTGTGTGGGTGTTTGTGTGTGTGTGTGTCTGTGTTTGTGGGTGTGTGTGTGTGTGTGTTCGTGTGTGTGTGTGTGTTCGTGTGTGTGTGTGTGTGTGGGTGTGTGTGTGTCTTCATATATTTGT
>NW_028234423.1:32852281-32858755 GCF_977035675.1 Penaeus japonicus | reverse complement strand
CATTACCATAACCATCATCATCTTCCTCATCATCACCATAACCATTATTATCATCTCATCATCATCACTATCACCACCATCATCACCATAACCATCATCTTCACTATCACCATCATCACCATAACCATCATCATATTCCTCATCATCACCATAACCATTATTATCATCTCCCTCATCACTATCACCACCATCATCTTCCTCATCACCATAATCATTATTATCATCACTATCACCACCATCTTCACCATAACCATCATCATCTTCCTCATCATTGCCATAACCGTTATCATCATTTCATCATCACTATCACCACCATCTTCACCATAAACATCATCTTCCTCATCATCACCATAACCATTATTATCATCTCATCATCACCACCATCACCATAACCATCATCATCTTCCTCATCATTACCATAACCATTATTATCATCATCTCATCATCATCACTATCACCACCATCTTCACCATAACCATCATCATCACCACCACCATCCTCATCCCCATCACCATAAACATCACTGCCATCACCATAACCACTACTAAACCAACAAAAAAATAAATACCTGCAATTGCAATATATCAACAACAAAACACCTAAATATTCCCAAAGATTTACCTGGCCAAATTACCTGTCATTATCCAGTTTAATGTGAAGGAGGATGGTTTGACATTTGATAAGCTAAGGGGGGTCACGCCGTTGGGTATAGTATGGGGTAATGGTGGGGCTGGCAGATGGGAAGGGGCTTGGGGGGGAGAGGAGAAGATTGATAGTAGAAGGTGTAGTCACCTATAGTATCGTGGTGGTGCGATATGGGTAGTCCAGATTGGTGAGGAAGCTGTGAATTACACATACGCAAGTAGGAACACACACGCACATACGCACACGGCAAGGGAGTATGTAACACGCACACAAACAAACATAACACCAAAGTACACACAAACAACACGGCACGAAAAAAACCACAACACACACGAACCACCCCCCTCCACACACACAAAAGACCACACCCACCCCCCAACCCCGACGTAACCACACACACCCCAACCACCCCCCCCACACAACGCACAGCCCACCCGTCCCGCCCGTCTTTATGTGCCCATTCAGACACTGTCAATCAGCATTTAATATTACAATCCATGTAAAGCGCAATGCTTTTATTGACAATAGAGATTTCGAAGCGCTTTAGTTTGGTCCCTTGGTAAACAAAGAGATGTTTTGAACATAGCCTTTGTTGTCAAATAACATTCACCAAGGCTTAAATGGCGATAAAAATTGGGAATGTGTTCTTGAGTCGGAAACTCATCTGAATAATACAGCCAAGTCAACATTGATCACTGTTTTGAAAACGCTCCATATTAAATAGAGAAAGGGTATGTTTGTCATTGTTTTAAAGAACATGGTGTTGGTAACGCGAGCTGTTGGTTGACGTCATGGTTGTCTTTTTCGTCTTCCATCCTGGTTCTCGATGGTGATGGGGAATTGGGGTATGTGTGATGGCTTGGGGAGGTTTTGTGTTTTTTGGGTGTTCTTGTTTCGAGTTCCTTTGTTCTCTCTTGTGTTCTCTGGGTGCTTGCTTCGTGTTCCTGTGTTCTCTTTCTCTTCTCCCCCCCCTCTCTCTCTCTCTCCCTTCTTCATCTCGTTCTCTCCCTCTCTTTCTCTCCCTCTCCCTTCTTCATCTCGTTCTCTCCCTCTCTTTCTCTCCCTCTCCCTTCTTCATCTCGTTCTCTCCCTCTCTTTCTCTCCCTCTCCCTTCTTCATCTCGTTCTCTCCCTCTCCCTCTTGTTCTCTCCTCCCTCTCGTTCTCTCCCTCTCCCTCTTGTTCTCTCCTCCCTCTCGTTCTCTCCCTCTCTCTTTCTCTCCCACTCCCTCTCCCTTCTTCATCTCGTTCTCTCCCTCTCCCTTTTTCATCTCGTTCTCTCCCTCTCCCTCACGTTCTCTCCCTCTCCCTCTCGTTCTCACCCTCTCCCTTCTTCATCTCCCTCTCCCTCTCCCTTCTTCATCTCGTTCTCTCCCTCTCCCTCTCCCTTCTTCATCTCCCATTCCCTCTCTTTCCCCCTTCTTCCTCTCCCTCCCCCTTTTTCATCTCGTTCTCTCCCTCCTACGTTCCTCTCCTATCTTTACCTTCTCTTCCTTTTTCTCCCTTCGGTCCTCTCCCTTCTATTTTTCCCCTCACTCCCTCCCAATCTTTCACCTCCGAATACCTCCTCACTCCCCTATTCCCCCCACTACTCTAATGTGCGTAGTCAAAGTCTGTACACCCATCCTCTAACTAGATGGGGGTCCCTTTACTCCGAGAAGTGTATATTTATCTTGTTATGTCTACTATCTCCCCTCGCTTTATTACCTCTTGGCTTACTGCTTCGTTTTCCGCTCTCTTCTCTCTAATTTCCCTCCGCCGGCCCTTTGTACTCCCCGCCTGCCTCGCCGGTGGATAGTATATATGTCCCTAGCGTCCGGAGGGGAGCACACCTTCTTACGCCGCACGCTAATAACAAAATATGTCCCGCAGATTTATATATGAGCCCTCTCTTCTATGTCTGCATTCTAATGTAGTCACCTGATTTTAACAAGGCTGGGACAGATAGACGCGGAGCGGGTCAGTCGCCCCGGTCTATTGAAGAACGGTCGGGTCGTTAGCTGTTTAGTTAATAAGGGGCAATAAAGGACGTTGACATAAGGACGTGGAACAGCAGTGTCGCTCGAGAGACTGTACGAGTCATACGTAGTGCATAAGGACCTATAGGGGTAGCCACGTGCTATCCGATTGCTCCACCCTTATTATGTAAACGGGCAGTAATCAGCCTTATGTTTGGAGGGAATAAGGGTTGGTTTTCTTCTCTCTTTCGTGGGTGTGGGTTACGCGTCTCCGGCTGCCGAAGGGGAGAGACACAATGTATGTTTCAATTTTTGAGTCGACGAGTAGTGGGATTTCGTGAAACTGAACCCCTTGCTTGCTTCGCTTGCTTCGAAATCTCTGCGCGGTTCGGGGATATTAGGATGTTTGTTTGTGTGTGTGTGTGTGTGTGTTTAACGGGAGGGGGTGGGGGGTGGGGTGGGGGGATTTGAGTGGTGTGTTTTCGGTGTTTGTTTGTTTTGGTTTTGGTTTTAAGGTTTGTTTGGGGTGGTTGGGTGTCAGGATTGGTTTAGGTGTGGGGGTGAGGTGTGTGTGTGTTTGTACCTGTGTTTGTGTGTGTGTGTGCTTATCTACCTGTAGTTATTTGTCCTTATGTATATATATATATATATATATATATATATATATATATATCTTTGTGTAACTACGTGTGTGTGTGTGTGTGTGTGTGTGTGTGTGTGTGTGTGTGTGAGCGTGCGTGTATTTGTACATACATATTTTTGTATATTTAGGGAAATGTATTTATGCATAGGCACGTGCGAATATACGTAAGTTTATATTTGCGTGTGTGCAAATGCACGCTGACTTGAGGTCTAAACTACAGCATGTAGAGGGCACAAATTCAACAGTGCACACACACACACACACACACAAACAAACAAACACACACACAAACAAACACACACAAACAAACACACACACAAACAAACACACACAAACAAACACTCACACCACACAAACACAAACACACTTACACAAACAAACAAACAAACACAAACACACTTACACAAACAAATACACAAACACAAACAAACAAACACAAACACACACAAACAAATACACACACAAACAAACAAACGCACACACACAAACACCCAAACAAACAAACACACACACGAAAACACACAAACAAACAAACAATACCCAAAAACATCAACAAACTAAACACTAACACGACAAACACTTATCACAACTCACGGCTAAACAAACACAAACACACACACAAACAAACACACATAAAATACAATGGTGAACGTTTCAAAAAACAGTAGCGTACGGAGCATCGCGCATAATGACCGCGAAGGCTGTCGGCGGATAAGTCAAGCGCTCCGTCTACACAACACTGAGGTGGAGGTCGTCCTTTGATTCCACGAGTCATAGTATTAATTGTCAAAAAAATTAAATAAAAAATATTAATAAAAATAAAGTTACAAAAAAAAAAAACATGGGTCGTGGTTCATAGACTGTGCATGACAAGTTTGAGAACGGGTCCTACGTGATGTGATTGATGGATGACGTGTGATTTTTTTTTTGTGTCGCTTGTTTTGCTTTGATGTTTTTTTGTTTTTTGTTTTTTTTTCTATTTTTCTTTCTCTTCCTTCCTTTTTTATTTCAATCACTAAATGATTTATCACCATCAAACTAGGCAGCAAAAGAGTTATATGAGGGGTATTAAGAATAGATTAGGATCCGGTGTATGGGATGGGATGGTCTCTGCTCGTCGTTTCTCGTTATATTGGCGGGTTATCATAATTAGGGAAAACTGCGATTTTTAGAAACAAGGATAGCCTCAACTTTGGTGTAGGGTAATGAAACACCCCCCTGCCCCCCCCGAACCACCGCGCCCCGCCCCGCCGCCCCACGCGTCGCAGATACTCCCCCCACCCCACCCCCCCCCACCCCCCCTCCCCCCGTACCCCCACGCCCCCGTCCACCCACTCCCCCCCCGCGGCCCAGCCGCCCACCGCCGAGTCACCCACCCCCCCCCCCTCCCCGCGCCCCCTGCGCCCACACCACACCCCTCCCGCCCCACCCCAACTCCACCGCACCCCCCACCTTCCCGGTGGAGTGCACTGGCCCCCGCCCCCCCGCCCCCTCCCCTCCGCCCTCCCTCCCTCCTCCCCCTTCCCACCCTCCCTCCCCTTCCTTCCCTCTCCCCCCTCCCACTCCCCCTTCCTTCCCTCCCTCCCTCTCCCCCCTCCCCCTTCCTTCCCTCCCTCCTCCTTACCTCCTTCCCTCTCCCCCCCTCCCCTTCCTTCCCTCCCCCTTCCCTCCCTCCCTCCCCTCCCTCCCCCTACAGTCTATCAAGGTATGGTTATGGCTCTCCCTCCCCCTTCCCCCCTCCCCCCTATTTGTCAAAGAGTTCGCTAGAACAATGTTCACTCCAATTACAACGTTAACGGCATAACAGCACCCTTCCCCCCCCCTTCCCCCCCCCCCTCCCCCTTTCAAAAAAAAAAAAAAAAAGGGAGAAAAAAATAAACCACCTATTAACATAATTCTCAAAAAACGTACAGTCGAGACAACAGAGTCAACAAGAAGTAGATTAAAAAAATATATATATATTTTTTTTTTTATTTTTTTTTATCATCCCTCTCCTTCCCAGCTCCCCCCTTCCCCCTCTCCCCCTCCATCCTCGCCCCCGCTTCCGAAAAAAGGGAGGGGTCTAATAGCCTATCTTTTCATCACACAGTATGTAAGTCAAAAGAATTTATTCCTCCCCCCCCCACACACACCATACCACACCACGTCCCCTCTCCCCCCTCCCCTCCCTCCCTCTCCCGTCTCCCTTTCGCCGCCCACCTCCCCCCTTCCTAAAAAACACTACAACACAAAACTGAGACCTCATTTTAATAAACAATAAACAAAAAAGAAAAAAAGAAAAAAATAAGAAAAAAGGAAAAGAGACACCTTAGAGATGAGAGAGAGGGAGAGGAGCTAACTGCAAACTGCAAAAAAAACCCCCTACCCCACCCACCCCCCCTAGCAATTAACCCCTAACCCACCCCCCCCCTACCCCCCCTACCCCCCTAACCTCCCCCTCTTCCCTCCCCCCCTTCCCCTTAAGAAAAAAAAAGTCTCCATAATTAGTGAATTGCATATCCCCCTCCCCCTTCCTCCTACCCCCTCCCCCCCACTAATCTGCCTCCCCCCTACCTATCCTCCACCTCCCCCCCCCCCATCCCTCTATTCCCGGCACGATAGACAATGCATCGAAGGGCTGAAGGGGGGGGGAGGGGGAGGGGGAGGAGGAGGAGGGGGAGACTAGAACTTGCAAGGGTGATTCGGTTGCGCGAACGAGCTCTTGCCGCTTGCAGAACCCCTTGCATCGTTGCCGATATAAAAGGGTAGGAGGGGGAGAGGGGAGGAGGGAGAGGAAGGGATATGTATATGTATATATATATATTATATATATATATATATATATATATATATATATATATATATATATACATACATATGTGTGTGTGTGCAATACGACGGTTTTAATGAATGCTGATGATCATTGCATAAAAGGAAGAAACGAAAGGGAAAATTATCATGATGCTATCACTTAAATGAAAAATAAGATGATACATAGATCCACTCATGATGATGATGATAGGGTAATCATGATAACGATAATACATAATCTCCCATCACAGTCCATAATTCCACTAATACATGATATGATCACATGGGGTGTAGAAATAATGAATAAATGACATAATAGTGATACTTGACAAATCAATAATCACAACCCTAACGTTAAGCTAATGGCAATATAATGATATCGTCAATGATAATGATTAATTAAAATGATAATAATGCTCACAAATGATTCAGTAATGATA
>NW_028234423.1:32829781-32832281 GCF_977035675.1 Penaeus japonicus | reverse complement strand
AAGAGAGAAAGCAAGAGTGAAAGCCCCCCCCCCCTCTCCCCAACTCAAAACAACATCAATAACAGCACAGCCCCCCCCCCCACGCCTTAATCTCTCCCTTCTTGACTCGTAGGTAAGAGTCATTTCCCCCCTTCCCCCTCCCCCTCTCCCTCCCCCTCCTCCCTCTCCAAACCCCCTCCATCTTTCCCTCCCCTCCCTCTTTCCCCTTATCCACCTCCAGTCTTCTCAGCCCCCTCCCTATCCACTCCCCACCCCTTCTCTTCACCTCTTTTCTCTCCCCCTCTCACTATTTCCCTAACCACTTTCTCCCTCTCCACACCCACCCCCATCCCCGCCCCTATCTCCCTCCCTTCCCCTCCCCCTCCCCTTCTCCACCCCCCATCCCCCCACCTCCACCCCCATTCCCCTCCATTCCCCTCTCCCCCCCCCTCACAACCTCCACCCCTCCCTCTCCCCTCCGCCACCCCCCTCCCTCCTCTCCACCTCTCCTATCCCCCACCCCACATCCCCTCCCTCCACCCCCTCCCCACCCCTCTCCCCCCCTCTCCCACCTCCACCCCCACCCCTCCCCCTCCCTTCCTCCACCCCCCCCTCCCATTCCCCCTCCCCTCCCCCCATCCCCCTCCCCTCCCCCCCAACCCACAGCCCTGAAGGCTCGCCGTCAGTCACACGAGTGTCACCCTGACCGACCATCCGTCTCCCCGGCGCCCATCGTGGTGATTAGACCTGGTGCCTTCACGCCCTCGTTCATTACGGCTGATTGGAAAACCGAGGTTGGATTCGGGGTAGTGGGGTGGGATGGGGGAGATGGGGGTGGGTGGGGGGTGGTGGTGGGGTGGGGGTATGGGGGATGGTGGGGTGGTGGGGGTGGGGGGAAAGGTGTGGGTGGGGGGTAGGATGGGGGGGAGGTAGAGGTGGGGTGGTGGGGGGAAAGGTGGGGGATGGGGGTAGGATAGGGGGGGGGTGTTGGAGGTGGTGGGGGGAAAAGGTGAGGGTGGGGATGGGTTGGCTTGTAGTGGGTGTAGGGAAGGTGAGAGCGAGGGAGGGGATGGGGATGGATGGGGAGAGAGGGTGGATGGGTGGGAATGAGGGTGGGGGTGAGACAGAGGAGGGGGAGGGAAAGTAGAGGGGGTGAGTTGGGGGGAAGAGGTGTAGGGAAGGTGAGATAGGGAGGAAAAAGAGTGGGTATGGGGAAGAGGAGGGAGTATGAAAGTAAAAAGGAGTGGGTATTGGGGAGGGAAAATATGGAGGGGGTAGTATGGGCATCGAAAAGTGAAATGAGAAGGAGAGGAAGGGAGAGAGAGAGAGAGTGAGAGAGAGAGAGAGAGAGAGAGAGAGAGAGAGAGAGAGAAAGAGATGACATAAATAAGGAAGATATTTTATTTATAGTCTTTTATATACGCTTGATTTAATCTAATATATCCACATCTCTGATATCTCGCATAATCGTTTGGGTAAGATCCCACATATCCTTATATACAAACAAACAAACAAAACTCCTTATTCCCATACGTGCATGTCCATATATCCTTCCGAAAGTCCATCTTGAGTGCATGAACACCCACAAACACCTAAACACGCCCACGCATCGAATACACGTGTGCGTCCGAACGCGCGTGCACCTGCGTGTGAGATCGCGACTCGAGGCGAGACAAACCGCCCGACAAAAGCCCGTAATTTGGGCGGAAATCAGGACCTCCTTCGGGTTGTCATCCCGCCCACCGCCCGCTGAGATACGCCTCAATCTTCCTCGCGTGAAATGCGTCGGAGGTTCTCACGGGGTGATCTTGCTCCCCCCCCCCCCTTATCACCTATCACCTACTCTCTCTCTCTCTCTCTCTCTCTCTCTCTCTCTCTCTCTCTCTCTCTCTCTCTCTCTCTCTCTCTCTCTCTCTCTCTCTCTGTTTGTTTGTTTGTTTGTTTTTGAGTTTTTGAGTTTTTGTAGTTGATGTGGTTATTTTTTTTTGTCTCTCTGTCTTTTTTTTTTTTGTATTTCTTTCTCTTTTTCTTTCTTTCTTGCTCTATTTTCTCTCTTTCTTGATTTCTCTCTCTCTCTCTCTCTCTCTCTCTCTCTCTCTCTCTCTCTCTCTCTCTCTCTCTCTCTCTCTCTCTCTCCTCTCCCCCCCCCCTCTCTCTGTCTCTCTTTCCCTCTTTCAAACTCCCCCCTCCCCCTCTCTCTCTTTTAGTCTCTCTCCCTCCTTCCTCTTCTTCCCCCCTCTCTCTGTCTCTCTTTCCCTCTTCCTCCCTACCCTCCCCTCCCCTCCCTTCCCCCTCACCCCTCACCCCTCCACCCCTCCCCCCCCTCTCCCTCTCTCTCACCCGCTTAAAGATCCACCTCTTCACCTCTCGCTTCCAATTTCTCTTCGATTCGTTAATCCTCCCACGCTCAAGTATCCTTGTCAACCTCTCCCCCCCCCCTTACCCCACATCCCCCCCATCCTCACCCCCACCCCCACCCCCACGCCCACGCCCACGCCCACGCCTCATTCACGGCCGATCA
>NW_028234423.1:32817281-32819781 GCF_977035675.1 Penaeus japonicus | reverse complement strand
AATGGTGATACAAATTATGATGAAAATTCATGAAAATGATCGTAATGATGATAATTACCATAATAATAATGATGATTATAGTCATGATAATAACAGTGATAGTGATGATGATAATTATTATCATTGTTATAATCATCATAATGATAACTATTCTGATGATGTTAATGATGACGATGGCACTGAATGCAGTAGCATTAATGATAATGATAAAAACAATAATGGTAATCAGGATTTTGATGATAATGATAATAATGATAACGATAATGACAATAATGATGATAATGATAACAATAATCATGATAATAATAATAATAATAAGGATAATAAGGATAATTATGAGAGTAATAATAATAACGATAATGATGATAACAATAATAAAGATAAGGATAATAGCAATAGCAATGATTATCATTGTCAATTATAGGAGACAATTCGATTTTGAGAAATAATTCGGTGATCTGCAATACTCTGACTGTAGATTTCGGAATGCAATCGTTAACATTTATTGAAATTGAAAGCGACTGACTGGACCCGGGTTCGAATTCGACTTGTATTCAGGCTGTCGAGATTAAGGTATTTATGGATATACGATATATAGTATATATATAATATATATATATAGTAATATATATATATATACACATGTGTGTATGGGAATATATATATATATATATTTTGATATATATATATATAGATATATATATAATATACACTTGTGTGTATGTATATAATAGTATGATAGTGATGAGTATATATATTATATATATATACACAATGGTGTGTGTTGGGATGTATAAGTATTTATATATATATATATGATATATATATATATATTTACACATGTGTGTATGTATTATATGATATATATATATATATGATATATATATATTTATATATACATCATGTGTGGTATGTATAGATATAATATAGTGATAGTATATATATATATGATGATATATGATTATATATATGATATATAACACACCCACATACACACACACACACACAATTATATAAGTATATATATGTATATATATATATAGATATATATATATATATATTATATATATATATATATATATAATATGTATATATATATATATATATATATATATATATATATGAATATATTTATCATATATATATATATATATATATATACTATATATATATATGAAATATTTAAATATAATATATATATATATATAGAGATAATATATATTATATATGAAATATATATATATATGATAAATATATGAATATATAATATATATATATGATATATAATTGATACATAAAAAATGAATATATTAATTTTTTTTAGATATATATATATATATCATATATGAATTATATATAAGTATATATATATATATATAGTATATGAAATTTATATATATATAGTATATATAAATATAACCGATATATAATATTATATATAATATATATATATATATTTGTGTGTATATATATTTATATATTATAATTAATTTATTATATATATATATGTAATAAATATATGTATATTTATAGTTAATTATATATATATATATTAAATATATATTATATATATATATATATATATATATATATTTAGATGTATATACATTATACATATACATATATGTATAATATTAAATATATGTGTATATATAAATATATATATATATATATATATATAGATATATATATATATATATATATATATATAAATATATGTGTGTGTGTACAAGAGAGACTTAACCTGATAAAGGCATAGATTCTAAACTCAGCATCACAAAAAAACAACACACCTTTTAAACCAATACTTTTCTTTATTATGCAAGAAACAAAAGTAATTCTCTTTGCTTGAGTGATACCAATCCTTCGCCACTCACCTCCGCACCGATAAATTTTATCAAAGCGACAGATTTAATCCACCTTCTTAAATATTCATTGAAAGGGGAGGTAGGGGGGAAGGGAGGGGGGGAGGGGATGAGATAGGATGGGGCATATGCATCCATTCATGACATGGGCTAGGGGGGGGGAGGGAAGGGGAGTGGGAAGGGGGGTAGGGGGGAGGGGGGGGAGTTCGATGTTGACTTTGTTTGAGTGTGATATTGTGATGGATTTTGTGATGGTAAATAAGAATACACAGATATATGGTGATTGTGTGAGTGTGTGATGACTGATATATAGGTCATTGTAGTGATGGAAATAATGATGGCGAAATGGATTTAAAAAAAGGAATTAGAAAGAAAGAGAAATAAAGATATAATGATAAAATATTTAAATTTTCCTTAACGCTTACCTGCGACCCTCCTCTTCTCCCCCCTCCTCCCCTCCCCTACCTCTCCCTCTATCTCCCCTTCTCTTCTCTATCTCCCTCTCTCCTCCCCTATTCCCCGCCTCCTCCTCCCCTCTCCTTTTCCCTCATCTCCGTACCCCCTGACCCCTCTCTCCCTCCTTACTTTTCTCTTCCCCCCTCATCCCCATCCTCCCCCAACCCCTTGTAACCCCC
>NW_028234423.1:32810453-32812953 GCF_977035675.1 Penaeus japonicus | reverse complement strand
TAATTATAACGATAACAGTAATGATGATAATGATGATGATGATGGTGATGATAATGACAATGATAATAATAACGATAATAATGATGACGATAATGATGATGATAATGATAATGACAATGATAATAATAACGATAATAATGATAATGATAATGATGATAATGATGATATCAGGCAACCCCAGTCAGTCCCACGCACCCCAGCTGGCTTCGGACACAGAGAGCCTCAAAAACCATTATATAAATACGTCAAAACAGTCTATAATTACACCTAAAAAAAAAGATTGTATTCCATTTTTTATTTAATGGTAATTGACCTACCACTCCCCTCATTCCCCCCTCCATAGCTCCTACCCTACCCCTCCTTCCCCAATTGCATCCCTTTACCCCTTAATTTGAGGTGCATTTTTCGGGGAGGGGAGGGGAGGGGAGGGGAGGGGAGGGAAAGAGAGGGAGGGGAGGGAGTGAGAGGGATGGGAGGGGAGGGAGGGAAAGAGAGGGAGAGGGAAGGGAGGGAGAGGGAGGGGAGGGAAAGAGAGGGAAAGAGAGGGAGAGGGAAGGGAGGGAGAGGGAGGGGAGGGAGAGAGCGGGAAAGAGAGGAGCGGGAAGGAGGAGAGGGGAGGGGAGGAAGAGGGGAAAGAGAGGGAGAGGGAAGGGAGGGAGAGGGATGGGAGGGGAGGGAGGGAAAGAGAGGGAGAGGGAAGGGAGGGAGAGGGAGGGGAGGGAAAGAGAGGGAAAGAGAGGGAGAGGGAAGGGAGGGAGAGGGAGGGGAGGGAAAGAGAGGGAAAGAGAGGGAGAGGGAAGGGAGGGAGAGGGAGGGGAGGGAAAGAGAGGGAAAGGGAGGGGAGGGGAGGGAAAGAGAGGGGAGGGAGAGGGAGGAAGGGAGAGGTAAGGGATGAGGGAAGGGAGGGGATGAGGTGAGGGATGAGGGAAGGGAAGGGAGGGGAGGGAGAGGGAAGGGAGCGGAGGGGAGGGAAGGGAGGGGAGGGAGAGGGAGGGGAGGGAAAGGGAGGGGAGGGAGAGGGAGGGGATGAGGGAAGGGAGGGAGGAAAAAGAGGGGAGAGGGGAGGGCAGGGGAGGGAGAGGTAGGGGAATAGGGACGGGAGGGGAGGGGAGGGAAAGGATGGGAGAGGGAGGGAGAGGTAGGGGATGAGGGAGGGAAAGGGAAGGGAGGGAGAGGTAGGGGATGAGGGAAGGGAGGGAGGGAAAAAGAGGGGAAGGGAGGGAAAGGGAAAGAGAGGAAAAGGGAGGGGAGGAAGAGGGAGGGAGAGGTAGGGGATGAGGGACGGGAGGGAGGGAAAGAGAGGGAAAGAGAGGGGAAGGAAATGGAGGGAGGGAATGAGAGGGAAAGGGAGGTGAGGGAGAGGTAGGGGATGAGGGAAGGGAGGGAGGGAAAGAGAGGGAAAGGGAGGGAGAGGTAGGGAAAGAGAGTGAAAGGGATGGGAGGAAAAGAGAGTAAAAGGGAGAGGAGAGAGAAGGAAAGGGAAGGGAAGAGAGAATGGGAAGGGGTGGGGGGTGGGGGTTGGGGGTCACATTATCTGTCTACTTACGAACCAAAAGAGGACTTGATTGACGTAGAGAGATGAAGACAATCGGCTTTGATAGATACATCATCATTAAGGTCGCTACAGTGGGTGAGGATAACCATTAGAGTCAAGTATGGTGAAGTTACACCACACTTATCGGTATTACTATTATTTTGCACTATCAATTGCGACAGTTAGTGCACTATCATCCTAATCATTATTAATATGTATTTATCTTTATCGTACTTAGAGTAAAAAATATTTGTAAGAATTAGTATTATTGTTATTTTCATTATTGTTTTTTTCTTGTTATCTTCACTATCTTTGTTATCATTATTATTATTGTTATTGTTGCTACTGTTATCATCCTTATTATTATCATTACTATCATTGTCATTATTATCATTACCATTACTATTATTATTACTATCATTATCATTGTCACTACTACTGTTATTATCATCATTGTCAAAATCATTATTATTGTCATTATCATTATTCTACGCCATCATCATTATGACTATTATGACTATTATGACTATAATTATTGTTAATATCGTTATCATTACGATTACCCTCATCATCATCATCATCATCATCATCATCATCTTTGCTAATATCATCTTATTTTCATTAAGTGCCAATCACAATATTTTCACTTTTCTTTATTCATTTTATTTACATGTAATCACGCAAATCCTCAATCCGTTATTTCGTATTGCATTTAATCACAAACATAATGCACAGACATTAAGGAAAATACAGAAGGCGCAAAAGACACTAACAAGAGATAAAAAAAACATTCAAATCTTGTTTTATCTTTACTGTCTCCCCGCTCTCTTCTCTTTATGCATATTATATCATATATATATATATATATATATATATATATATATATATATATATATATATATGTGTGTGTGTGTGTGTGTGTGTGTGTGTGTGTGTGTGTGTGTGTGTGTGTGTATGTGTGTGTGT
>NW_028234423.1:32802953-32805453 GCF_977035675.1 Penaeus japonicus | reverse complement strand
GCACCCAGAGAACACAAGAACACGAAGCAAGCACCCAGAGAACACAAGAACACGAAGCAAGCACCCAGAGAACACAGGGACACCACTAGAACACACAACGAGACCAAACGAACACGAAGCAAGCACCCAGAGAACACAAGAACACGAAGCAAGCACCCAGAGAACACAGGAACACGAAGCAAGCACCCAGAGAACACAGGAACACGAAGCAAGCAACCAGAGAACACAGGAACACGAAGCAAGCATCCAGAGAACACAGGAACACGAAGCAAGCAACCAGAGAACACAGGGACACGAAGCAAGCACACAGAGAACACAGGGACACGAAGCAAGCACACAGAGAACACAAGAACACGAAGCAAGCACCCAGAGAACACAAGAACACGAAGCAAGCACCCAGAGAACACAAGAACACGAAGCAAGCACCCAGAGAACACTAGAACACGAAGCAAGCACCCAGAGAACACAGGGACACGAAGCAAGCACACAGAGAACACAGGAACACGAAGCAAGCATCCAGAGAACACAGGAACACGAAGCAAGCAACCAGAGAACACAGGGACACGAAGCAAGCACCCAGAAAACACAGGAACACGAAGCAAGCACCCAGAGAGCACAAGAACACGAAGCAAGCACCCAGAGAACACAAGAACACGAAGCAAGCACTCAGAGAACACAGGAACACGAAGCAAGCACTCAGAGAACACAAGGACACGAAGCAAGCACCCAGAGAACACAAGAGAGAACACAGGAACACGAAGCAAGCACTCAGAGAACACAAGAGAGAACAAAGGAACACGAAGCAAGCACCCAGAGAACACAGGAACACGAAGCAAGCACCCAGAGAACACAAGAACACGAAGCAAGCACTCAGAGAACACAAGAACACAAAGCAAGCACCCAGAGAACACAGGAACACGAAGCAAGCACCCAGAGAACACAGGAACACGAAGCAAGCACCCAGAGAACACAAGAACACGAAGCAAGCACCCAGAGAACACAGGAACACGAAGCAAGCACCCAGAGAACACAGGAACACGAAGCAAGCACTCAGAGAACACAAGGACACGAAGCAAGCACCCAGAGAACACAAGAGAGAACAAAGGAACACGAAGCAAGCACCCAGAGAACACAGGAACACGAAGCAAGCACCCAGAGAACACAGGAACACGAAGCAAGCACTCAGAGAACACAGGAACACGAAGCAAGCAACCAGAGAACACAGGGACACGAAGCAAGCATCCAGAGAACACAGGAACACGAAGCAAGCACACAGAGAACACAGGGACACGAAGCAAGCACACAGAGAACACAAAAACACGAAGCAAGCACCCAGAGAACACAAGAGAGAACAAAGGAACACGAAGCAAGCAACCAGAGAACACAAGAACACGAAGCAAGCATCCAGAGAACACAGGAACACGAAGCAAGCAACCAGAGAACACAGGGACACGAAGCAAGCATCCAGAGAACACAGGAACACGAAGCAAGCAACCAGAGAACACAGGGACACGAAGCAAGCACACAGAGAACACAGGGACACGAAGCAAGCACACAGAGAACACAGGAACACGAAGCAAGCATCCAGAGAACACAGGAACACGAAGCAAGCAACCAGAGAACACAGGGACACGAAGCAAGCACACAGAGAACACAGGGACACGAAGCAAGCACACAGAGAACACAAGAACACGAAGCAAGCACCCAGAGAACACAAGAACACGAAGCAAGCACCCAGAGAACACAAGAACACGAAGCAAGCACCCAGAGAACACTAGAACACGAAGCAAGCACCCAGAGAACACAGGGACACGAAGCAAGCACACAGAGAACACAGGAACACGAAGCAAGCATCCAGAGAACACAGGAACACGAAGCAAGCAACCAGAGAACACAGGGACACGAAGCAAGCACACAGAGAACACAGGGACACGAAGCAAGCACACAGAGAACACAAGAACACGAAGCAAGCACCCAAAGAACACAAGAACACGAAGCAAGCACCCAGAGAACACAAAAACACGAAGCAAGCACCCAGAGAACACAAGAACACGAAGCAAGCACCCAGAGAACACAAGGACACGAAGCAAGCACTCAGAGAACACAAGAACACGAAGCAAGAACACCCAGAGAACACAAAAACACGAAGCAAGCACCCAGAGAGCACAAGAACACGAAGCAAGCACCCAGAGAACACAAGGACACGAAGCAAGCACCCAGAGAACACAAGGACACGAAGCAAGCACTCAGAGAACACAAGAACACGAAGCAAGCACCCAGAGAACACAAGGACACGAAGCAAGCACCAAGAGAACACAAGGACACGAAGCAAGCACTCAGAGAACACAGGAACACGAAGCAAGCACCCAGAGAACACAGGAACACGAAGCAAGCACCCAGAGAACACAGGAACACGAAGCAAGCACCCAGAGAACACAAGAACACGAAGCAAGAACCAGACCAGAGAACCAGGATGGAAGCCGAAGAAGAACAGAGTCAA
>NW_028234423.1:32792953-32797953 GCF_977035675.1 Penaeus japonicus | reverse complement strand
ATGATAATAATTATCATAATTGGGATAATGATGATAATAATGATCATAATTGGGATAATGATAATAATGATCACAATTAGGATAATGATGAGAATAATGATCACAATTAGGATAATGATAATAATGATGATAATAATGATAAAGATAATGATTAAGATAATACCGTTAATAATAAGGATAACAATAACAATGATAATGATTATAAAAATAGTAATAACATAGGAATAGAAGTAATCGTAGTAATAGTAATAACAATTGTAATCATGCCAACAATGATAAAGATGATAATAATGATAATAAAGATTATAACATTTTCCGGTGCAATCTTCAGGGAGTCAATGGATTTTTTATAATTAATTTGATAGGATCTCATTAATTATAGTACATTGTGGTTACGAAACTTACACCCTACGAGAGTAATGATAATAATAAGGGTGATGATAATAATGCTAATAATAACAGGTTCATGATAACAACAATAATGATGTAATGATAATGATAATAATAATGATAGTGATGATAACAATGATGAATAATAATTATTATACAAATAATGATAATAATAGTAACAATGATATGAATAATAATGATGATAATGCTATAAATGATAGTAATAGTAATAATCATAACAAAGTTGATAATGAGAATGCTTAGATATCTTAATAATAATAAAAATAATGATAATATCAATAGTGAAAACAATAATGATGATAATGATAATAATAATGATAATGGTGATAGTAGTAGCAATAACAACAATAACAGTAATAGCAATAACAACAACAATGAAGATAATAATGATGATGATAATAATAATGATGATAATAATAATATGATAATAAATATATGATAATAAAGCTGATGATAATGATGATGATGATAACAATGACTGAAATTATAACAATACTAATAACAATGACAATAATAACAACAACAACAATAACAATTCTATCAACAATGACAATAACAACAACAACAATAATAATAATATAACAATACTAATAACAATGTCAATAATAACAACAACAACAATAACAATTCCATCAACAATGACAATAACAACAACAACAACAACAATATAACAATACTAATAACAATGCCAATAATAACAACAATAAAAATTCTACTAACAATGACAATAACAACAACAATAATATAACAATACTAATAACAATGCCAATAATAACAACAACAACAATAACAATTCCATCAACAATAACAACAACAACAATACCACCACCAACCACCCTCAAAGTAGCAAATCCACCGATGCACTTAGCAACAGCAAAATGCAACAGCAAAATGCAACAGTAAATGCAACGCCTGGCTGACCGAGACACCTCTGGCTTCGTCATGCACACAATTTAGCAAATGAACATGAAGGTGAACACGATAAGGCAGTTCTCATGGCCGCTCGGGGCGACGACGCCAAGTTCCCACGGTAACGAACACCGTTGCGTAACATAAATGATTTATTGGCATTTGACACCGGCGGAGGCCCTCGTCCGGAACCGTGGGCGAGTTTATTGGCTGGGGCTTCGGTTTTGGGGTTGGTTGGGTGAGGGTGGGAGTTGGGTTGGGTGGGGTGGGGTGGGGGTGGATTGTTGTTCTGAACGTTGGATTTTTTTTTTCTCTATCTTTCTCTCTCACTTTTTCTCACTGTTTACCTCTCTCTCTCTCTCTCTCTCTCTCCCTCCCTCTCCCTCTTTCCCTCCCTCATTCTCTCTCCCTCATCCCCCCTTCCCCTCTCCCTCTCTCTCTCCCTCCCACACACCCCTTTCCCTCTCCCCTCCCTCCCTCATCCTCTCTCTCTCCCCTCCCTCCCTCATTCCCCCCTTTCCCTCTCTCTCTCTCTCTATCTATCTCTCTCTCTCCCTCATCCTCCCTTCCTCCCCCCCCCCCCATTTCCTCTCCTTCCCTCTCTCCCTCCCTCATCCCCCTTACCCTCTCCCTCCCTCCCTCATCTCCCCAATTACCTCTCCCTCCCTCCCTCATCCTCTCTCTCCCTCCCTCATCCCCTCTCTCTCCTTCCCTCCCTCATTCCCCCCCTCCCTTTCCCTCATCCTCTCCCTCTCCCTCATCCCCCCCATTCCTTCTCCCTCTCTCCCTCCCTCATCCTCTATCTCTCTCTCTCCCTCTCCCTCATCCCCCCTTTCCCTCATCTCCCCAATTACCTCTCCCTCCCTCATCCTTCTCTCTCTCTCTCCCTCTCCCCTTCCCCGTAATCGACTCCCTGAACGAGTACTGTCCAAGCACTCATTAACTCCAAACAAGGTAATTACATCTTAACTATGTAACAGCCTCGTTTTATCGTCAGGTGCGGTCGCCACGAGTGCATTTCCGCAAATTTTAGTTTTCCATTTTTTTTTTTATTTACTTATTCTTCTTCTCTGTTCATTCTTTTTTTTTCTTTTTCTTCTTCTTCTCTGTTCATTCTTTTCATTTTTTTTTACTTCTTCCTCTCTGTTCATTCTTTCCAATTTCTTTTTCTTCTCTGTTCATTTTTTTCATTTTTTTTTCTTTACTTCTTCTCTGTTCATTCTTCTCATCTTTATTTTTCTTCTCTGTTCATTCTTTTCATCTTCCTCTTCTTCTTCTTTGTTCATTCTTTTCATCTTTTTTTTTCTTCTTCCTCTCTGTTCATTCTTTCCATTTTCTTCTTCTCAGTTCATTCTTTTCATTTTCTTCTTCTCAGTTCATTCTTTTCATTTTCTTCTTCTCAGTTCATTCTTTTCATTTTCCTCTTCTTCTTCTTCTCAGTTCATTCTTTCCATTTTCTTCTTCTTCTCTGTTCATTCTTTTCATTTTCCTCTTCTTCTTCTCCTCTGTTCATTCTTTCCATTTTCCTCTTCTTCTTCTTCTCTGTTCATTCTTTTCATTTTTTCTTTTTTTCTTTCTTTTTTTTCGGGGCGATTTCTGGGGTCATTTCCTGCCGCTGTTAATTCCTCGTCCGTTGACAGTTGTTGGATCCTTTGATTTCCGCGCAAGACTTTCCTTAGGGAGGTTGCGAAGGCATTTGCAAGGACAAAAGAACGAAGGCGCTAGAGAGAGAGAGAGAGAGCGATATATATATATACATATATATGTATGTATGTATATATATATATATATATATATATATATATATATATATATAGAGAGAGAGAGAGAGAGAGAGAGAGAGAGAGAGAGAGAGAGGGAGAGAGAGAGAGAGAGAGAAAGGGAGGGAGGGAGGGAAGGGAGGGAGGGAGGGAGGGAGGGAGGGAGAGAGAGAGAGAGAAAGAAAGAGAAAGAGAGAAAGGAAGGGAGGGAGGGAGGGAGGGAGGGAGAGAGAGAGAGAGAGAGAGAGAGAGAGAGAGAGAGAGAGAGAGAGAGAGAGAGAGAGAGAGAGAGAAAGAAAGAGAGAGAACAAGAGAGAAAAAGAGAAAGAGAGAAAGAACGAGCAATAGAGAAAGAGAGCGAGCAAGAGAGAAAAAGAGAAAGAAAGAAAAAGAGAACGAGCAAGAAAGAAGGAGAGAAAGAAAGAGAACGAGCAAGAGAGAAATAAAAATAAAAATAAAGAGAGAGAGAGCGAGAGATCTTGTTCATTCTTTCTTTTGTTTGTGGATAATGGGAGCGGAAGTGCGGTTTCAAAGGTGCATGAAGTTTTAGGGGGAGGGGGGGGGGGGGGGGCAGGGGTGAAAAGAAGAGGTGGGAAGGAGGAAGGAAGGAAGGAGGAGGGGGGGGGGGGGGGGAGTGACATGTGGTCATGTTTAGTGGTGATGATCATAATCATTTTGTTCATAATGAATTTAATCGTATCTGCAATGATTATGATAACAATGATAACAGTTTAAATGGCGAAATTGATTTGTTAATAACATTAATTACTGCTGTTGTTATCGCTATGATTATAATTATCCCTATCATTGCTAATTGCATTATCATTATTACTGTTATATCACAACAGAAACAAAACCAATATTGTTATTCTCTCATTCTGTCATTTCTTTCGACAAAGAGAGACAGACAGAGAGATAGAGAAGGAAGATAAATAGATAAGGAAATAGATAGATATAGAAATTTATAGAAAGAGAAATAGATAAATAGAAAATTGATAGAAAGAGAAATAGATGAAAAGAAAATTGATGGATAGAGAAATAGATTGACAGAGAAATTGATAGATAGACAAATAAATAAACAGGTAGAGAAATATAAGTATAGATAGAAAGATATATACAGATAGATAGACGGAAAGAAATACATAAAGATAGATAGATAGACGGAAAGAAATATAAAGATAAAGATAGCTAAATAGACGGAAAGAAATAAACTTATATACATATCATATAGATAACAAGATATTTATTTATAGATCACATCACACATAAAAAAACAAAAAACAAAAAAACGAAAAAAAAAACAAAAAAAGCAAAAACACGAACATCAGCCAAACAGATCCGGTTGTCGAGTAAAGAGTGATAGAGTGAGCAAGTGACATCATCATCCAAGGAAATTCCTTTGAAGTGACATCTTGTGAACGCGGTTTGTGTCCTTCGCACTGCCCCCCCCCTCCCTCCCTCCCTCACTCTATCCCCCTCCCTATCCCTCCCCCTCTCCCTCCGCTACCCTCCCTCCCTCCCTCCCCCTCCTCATCACTTATCCTCTGCCCCCCCCTCTCTCCCTCTTCCCCCTCCCTATCTCTCCCCCTCTGCCTCCGCTACCCTCCCTCCTTCCCTCCCCCTCCTCATCACTCATTCTCTGTCCCCCCACCCCCCACCCCCTCCCTCGACACCCTTATCCTCTCGAAGTGATGACATAGAGTTCTCTGTGGACAGTGCCGGACACACGAGACGGAAAATGAGAGAGAGAGAGAGAGAGAGTAATTGAGAAAGAGAGAGGGAGGGAGGGAGAGTTAGAGTGAGTGAGAGAATGAGAGTGAGAGAGAGAGAAAGAGAGAGTAAGAGTTAGCGAGAGAGAGTGAGAGTGAGAGACAGAGTGAGAGAGAGAGAGAGAGAGTGAGTGAGAGAGAGTGATTAAGA
>NW_028234423.1:32785453-32787953 GCF_977035675.1 Penaeus japonicus | reverse complement strand
AAAATAATTAAGAAAAAAAAACATCCAAACAACACAAAAATACATGACACAGAGACAAAAAAAAAAAAAAATAAATAAATAAATAAATAAACATCAGAGAAAGAAGTCGATCGTAAAAAGGAAACAAATAACAGTAATTATACAAACTTTTGATATAAAAGAAACATTAACAATTAATCCTAATGGCGGAGTAATAACCTTCTTTGACAACAATTATGTGAGTAAATAGTTGGAAGATGAAGGAAGAAGAGGAAATGAGAAGAGTAAGGATAATGTTGGAGAGGGAGAGGGAGGGAGGGAGAGGGAGAGGGAGAGAGAGTGAGGGAGGGAGGGAGAGGGAGAGAGAGAGAGGGAGAGATAGAGAAGGAGGGAGAAGGAGAGGGAGGGAGAGGAAGAGAGAGAGAGAGGGAGGGAGGGAGGGAGAAGAGGAGAGAGGGAGTGGGAGAGGGAGAGAGAGAGATAGAGAGAAGAAGAGAGAGAGACAAAGAGAGAGAGAGAAAGAGAGAGGGAGGGAGAAAAGAGAGAGAAAGAGAGACAAAGACGTATACAAGAAACAGTCAGACTAACAAACAAACAACTAAACACACATCCACACAAAAAAGAAAGAAACAAATAAACAAACAGAAACCACACAGCCCCCCCCCCCCCTAAAAAAAAAAAAAAAAAAAAAAAAACTCAAGCCAGCAAATGAAGTAAACGAGGAAACAGGAATAACAACAATAAAACAAGTAATTAAGTCGCAGCTGTAATAGTAGCGAGGGAACAGCGCCTATAAAGCGACGGGAAACAGACACTTACACCGGAGGAAGGACACAGCTTTTCATGGCGCATCACGCAACAGACGCATGACGGAACAGACGCATAATGCATGACACAACAGACGCATAATGCATGACGCAACAGACGCATAATGCATGACGCAACAGACGCATAATGCATGACACAACAGACGCATAATGCATGACACAACAGACGCATAATGCATGACACAACAGACGCATAATGCATGACGCAACAGACGCATAATGCATGACGCAACAGACGCATAATGCATGACACAACAGACGCATAATGCATGACACAACAGACGCATAATGCATGACAACAGACGCATGACGCAACAGACGCATGACACAACAGACGCATAATGCATGACACAACAGACGCATGACGCAACAGACGCATGACACAACAGACGCATAATGCATGACGCAACAGACGCATAATGCATGACGCAACAGACGCATAATGCATGACAACAGACGCATAATGCATGACACAACAGACGTATAATGCATGACGCAACAGACGCATAATGCATGACACAACAGACGTATAATGCATGACACAACAGACGCATAATGCATGACGCAACAGACGCATAATGCATGACGCAACAGACGCATAATGCATGACATCAGACGCATAATGCATGACATCAGACGCATAATGCATGACGCAACAGACGCATAATGCATGACACAACAGACGCATAATGCATGACACAACAGACGCATAATGCATGACACAACAGACGTATAATGCATGACACAACAGACGCATAATGCATGACGCAACAGACGCATAATGCATGACGCAACAGACGCATAATGCATGACGCAACAGACGCATAATGCATGACGCAACAGACGCATAATGCATGACACAACAGACGTATAATGCATGACACAACAGACGCATGACGCAACAGACGCATGACACAACAGACGTATAATGCATGACACAACAGACGCATGACGCAACAGACGCATGACGCAACAGACGTATAATGCATGACACAACAGACGCATAATGCATGACGCAACAGACGTATAATGCATGACACAACAGACGCATGACGCAACAGACGCATGGCACAACAGACGCATGACAACAGACGCATAATGCATGACACAACAGACGCATGATACATGACAACAGACGCATGGCGCAACAGACGCATGATGCATGACGCAACAGACGCATAGCACAACAAACGCATGACATATCGCATGACAGAACAGACGCATGATGCATGACGCAACAGACGCATGACATATCGCATGACACAACAGACGCATGACGCAACAGACGCATGACATCGCATGACACAACAGACGCAAATCTTAAGGAAACACTGAGAATTCAGACGATAATAGATTTAGTTTGAGAAATAGATACGTCAATAGAGAAAGAATAATGGGAAAAATACGAAATAGGAATAGATAAACCAACGATTAATAAACGAAATAGAATGAAAAGATAAAACCAAGAAGCTGTACAACAGATAAAAGTATCAATAACAGTAATAATAACAATAACAATGTACTTAACAGTTATAATGGCCAGACAGAAAATGGATAATTCAGAAAATGAAGAAGAGAGGAAATGGAGAGGATGCAGAAGGAAAAGGTGAAGAAAAACAGAACGATGAAAAGAGGAAATAGGAAAGAAAATGATAATACTGATAATGATTAGACATAAAACAACCATAATAATA
>NW_028234423.1:32775453-32780453 GCF_977035675.1 Penaeus japonicus | reverse complement strand
ACTCTCCCTCCCCCACTCTTTCATCCCCCTCCCCCATTCTTTCCTCCCCCACCCCCACTCTTTCCTCCTTCTCTCCCTCCCCCACTCTTTCCTCCCGCTACCCCTCCCCCACTATTTCCTCCCCCTCCCCCTCCCCTACTATATCCTCCTCCTACCCCTCCCCCTCCCCCACTCTTTCCTCCCCCTCCCTTTTCCCTCTCTTTCCTCCCCCTCCCCCTCTCTTTCCTCCTCCCCCTCTCTTTCCTCCCGCTACCTCTCCCCCACTCTTTCCTCCCCCTCCCCCTCCCCTGCTATATCCTCCTCCTCCCCTCTTTCCTCCCGCTCAACCTCCCCCTCTCTTTCCTCCCCCTCCCCCACTCTTTCCTCCTCCTCCCCCTCCCCCTCCCCCACTCTTTCCTCCTCCTCCCCCTCCCCTCTCTTTCCTCCTCCTTCCCCTCCTCTCATCTTTCCTCCCGCTCAACCTCCCCCTCTCTTTCCACCTCCTCCCCTTCCGCCACTCTTTCCTTCCCCTCCCCCTCTCTTTCCTCCCCCTCCCCCACTCTTTCCTCCCCCTCCCCCTCCCCCACTCTTTCCTCCCCCTTCCCCTCTCTTTCCTCCCCCTCTCCTCCCCCCCCCCTGGCAGAGCTCCCTCTCGCTTCTAATGGCCTTAATGGATAACAGCGTTCGTTACCAAATCGGCATTTGATATCACTCGATATCGAGGAATTGTGACTCTTCTCTCATGGATATTACATTTATTTATATATGTATGTATATATATATATATATATATATATATATATATACATACATATATATATATGTATATATATATATATATATATATATATATATATATATATATATATATATATATATATGTATATGTTATATATACATTATATACATATATATAAATATATATACATATACATATATATTATATATATATATATATATATATATATATATATATATATATGTATATATATATATATATATAATATATATATATATATATATATGTATATGTATATATACATTATATACATATATATAAATATATATAACATATATGTATATATATATATATATATATATATATATAAATATATGTATATATATATTTATGTATATATATATATGTAATTATATATATATATGTATATATACATATATATGAATATATACATATATATGAATATATATATATATATGTATATATATATAAGTATGTATATGTATGTATATATATATATATACATATACATATACACATATATGTTTATGTGTGTAATATATATATATATATATGTATATATATATATATATATAATATATATATATATATATATATATATATACATACATACATACAAACACACACACACATATAACTTCCCTCCCTCTCCTTTACTCGCAAATAACCCTTATAACAATGAACGTCGCCTCTGTAATTTAATAGCGGGTCTATTTCAACACGAAATTTAATATTCTGCGCATCATATCAACCTACGGACCTAGATTAGAGCCATATATATTTCTCCAAAATTATATTCTAAGCCCTGTGAAAATACCATAATACCTCTCCAATATATATTATCTCAAAATATATATACGGTTCTCTCCCCCCCCCCCCTTCCTCCTCCTCCTCTTCCTCCTACCCTTCCTCTTCCCCCTTCCCCTCCCTCCCCCCTCCCCCCTCCTCCCCTTCACGCCTTTCGCCATCTCCGCAGAACCGGTATACTTGTAGAGTTTATACTTCAATAAACGTCATGAAGATCAGATGCCAAGGTAATAGGGTTGAATACCTTATAGCAGGCGATCCGATCTTCTGTTGTTTATATGTCTTTTTTTTTTTTTTTTTTTTTTCGTTTTTTTCATTTTTTTCTGGTAAAGGTTCGGGTAGGTCCAGCCGAGGCTTGAACAGGTGCCTTAGTTAAGCAAGAGTAGGTGAGGATAGGTGGTAGGGGAAGGGGGGAAGGGGGGGAGGGTAGGGGGACTTGATGTATTTACTGTTGTTGTTGTTGTTGTTTTGTTGCGTTAATTAGTCATTTACTTTTTTTGGATGTAAGCATTAATGTTTTTTTTTTCTTTTTTTTCTCCTTCTATTTCTTTCTTTCTAAATATGTTCGAGTATTTACAACTTTGTGTTATTTCATTTCCTAGATTTGTTTGTGGAATCTGTTTTCTCTCCCTCTCCCCCCTCCCGTCTCTCCTTCTCTCTTTCTCTAATCCTTCGATCTCTCTCTCTCTCCCTCGTTCTCTCTCTCTCTCAGTTTCTCCCTCTCTCTTTCTCTCTCTCTTTTTCTTTCTCTCTTTCATTCTCTCTCTCTCTCTCTCTCTCTCTCTCTCTCTCTCTCTCTCTCTCTCTCTCTCTCTCTCTCTCTCTCTCTCTCTCTCTCTCTCTCTCTCTCTCTCTCTCTCTCTCTCCCCACCCCACAGCCTCCCTCCTCCCTCTCACACCCCATTTTCTTTCAACTGTAATAAACCAAAAGTTTCCTTGGGCCGCGTAAATCCCTTTCTCGATTTATGGTGGAGAATAGGAAAGTAAAAAAAAAAAAGAAAAGAAAAAAGAAAGAAAAAAACTATAATGGATTGAGGCCAACGACTGATAGAAGCTCCACAAACTTGAATTGTTTTGGTTCATTTGTCTGTAGGATGAGGGGGAGGGGGGAGGGAAGGGGAGGGTGTTAAGGGAAGGAGGGTGTTAAGGGAGGGAGGGGGAGGGGTGGTGATAAAGGGGAGGGGGTAGGAAATTTATTTTCCCTCCCCGGTTCCTGTCAGAGATGTTTCTTTAATTTGATGGAATTTCCTTTTAGTTTCCCCTGTGATCGTTTTGAGGGGGTACCTCGGATTTTTTTTTCTTCTCTTGTTTGTGGTCGTATAATCTATTATATCTATCTTATATGTATATACATATTAGACTTTTCTTTATCATTTTGTGTTTAACTGATTGATGAATTAATTCCATGCTATTATTAGTCAACAGGAATTAATAACACATGGACATCTTATATTATTACGAATGCAAAAATAGAGAGAGAGAAAATAAAAACAAGCTGAGGAAATCAGTCATAGAAAACGTACTAGTGATTTATCGTATGTCAATCAATCACTTACAATCTATCAGATGATGAAATAATGATGATAATTCATCAGTAAGATTAATTGCAAGAGAAATGTCAAGAGTCATGACAGGAAGTGGTGAATCTGATGAATAGCAATAAGAAGAAAGGAATAGATAAATGAAGAATGAAAGGAATGGGGAGAAAGGATAAAAATGAAAGAAAGGCAGAAACGGAAAACGATTATAATAAAGGAAACACAACAAAAATAATTATTTTAAATGATAATGATAATAGTAATAACAATAATTATGATAAGAATAATGATAATGAAAATGAAGAGAAAGAGGAAGAATAGGCGGTTAGGAAGAGGTGAAGGAGGAAGAAGAAGAAGCGGAGAGGAAGAAGAGGAAGCAGAAGAGGCGGAGAGGAAGAAAAAAAGAAGATGAAGAGAAGGAGGAATAGCAAGAAGAAGCAGACGAGGAAGAATAGCAGGAGAGGAAGAGGAAGAAGAAGAGGAGGAAGAAGAAGATGAGGAGGAGGAGGAAGAGCAAGAAGAAGAAGCAGACGAGGAAGAATAGCCGGAGAGAAAGAGGAAGAAGAAGAGGAGGAGGAAGAGGAAAAAGAAGAAGCAGACGAGGAAGAATAGGCAGAGAAGAAGAGGAAGAAGAAGAAGAGGAGGAAGAGGAAGCGGCGTCTTGGAGCAGGTCAACGGTTTAGGGTCGAACCTGAAAACAAATAGTCATGAGCCGGGAAATAATGACTCTTTTCTTGCACGGGTGGAGGAGGGAAGCCTCCGAAGACCAATAGATGAGTCCTTCTGGAAGTTTCATCACTGCCCCTTCCCCTCCCCCCCTCCCCCTCCCCTCCCCTCCTCCCCCTCCCCTCCCCTCCACTCGTTCCAGTACCCTCTCTTTCTCTCCTTCCCCCCCCTTTTTTTTTTGGTTTCTTGGTTTCCCTTTCGGGTCTCTCCCCTCCCCTCCTCTCCCCTCCTTATCTTCTCCTCTCCTCTCTCTCTTCTCTTCTCCCATTCTTATGTCTCTCCCTATTGCCCTCCTTCACCTCACCCTCTCACCTCCACCCCCATCCCCGCCCTTCATTCCTTTCATTTAATTTATTCTCTTTTCTTTTTTTCTGTCCTCTCTCTCTCTCTCTTTCTCTCTCTCGCGCTCTCTCTCTCGCTCCCTCTCTCTCCATCTCTCTTTCTTTCTTTCTACCCCCTCCCACTTTCAATCTCTCTCTCTTTCTCTCCCTCTCTTTTTTTTCTTTTTTCACCCCCCATCTCTCTCTTTTTACCGCCCCCCTCTCTCTCTCTTTCTCTCTTCCCCCCTCTCTCTCTCCTTCTTTCTCTCCATCTCCCTCTCCCACTCTCTCTCCCTCCATCCCCATCCCCGCAATGGAAGACGAAACCAGCCTACTCAACACGCTAATCTAACAATACCCAATACACCATTACACGCCCCCCCCTCCTTCCCCTCCGTGCCCCCCACCCCACCCCTTCCCCTCTGTACCCCCCCACCTCACACCTTCCCCTCCGTACCGCCCCCCCCTTCCCCCTTCCTCTCCCCTTCCCCCTCCCATTCTCCTTAATCCGCACGCACTAAATGCATCCTGCTTGCGTCATCAGTGAAGAGCACACCGCCGCTTCCCCCCCCCACACTCCCCCCACTCCCCCCTGATGAATCGAAGCCTTGCCTACCTACCCTAATCATTAAGGAAAATAGAGTCACTGGGAGCTATTATATTTTATTGGCGGCTGTTGGCCTCGTCAGACGTACCGCACCTTCTCGAATTGGCGGTGGGAGGGGCAAGAGGGGATGGGAGTGGGGAGGGAGGGGGGAGGGATGAGAGAGATGAGAGGGAGGGGGGAATGGAGGGAAGACGCACCGAAAGAGGGAGTGGGGGGATGAGAGGGGATGGGAGTGGGGGGGTGGAGGGGATGGGAGAGGGGGT
>NW_028234423.1:32754995-32757495 GCF_977035675.1 Penaeus japonicus | reverse complement strand
AAGAAGAGGAGGAGGAAGAAGAGGAGGAAGAAGAAGAAGAAGAAGACGTCGAAGGAGACAAGAAAAGGAAGCCCGACTGAGCAACCCTTCAGGATAGGAGGAACAGAGGGGGGGAGGGGAGAGGGGGAGGGGGGGAGGGGGGTGTACTCTATCATAGTTATCCTGGACAATGATGGTACTTGGACACTCGAGCCTGCGCTGGGGGGGGCGGGGGGGGCGGAGGGAGTACCCCCCCCCTCCTCTGATATCCGCCTCTCTCTTTCTCCTCTCTCTCTCTCTCTTTCTTTCTATCTCTTTCTTTCTATCTCTCTTTCTCTCTTTCTTTCTTTCTCTCTCTCTCTTCCTCTTTCTCTCTCTCTCTCTTTCTTTATCTCTCTCTCTCTGTCTCTCACTTTCACTCTCTCTTTCTCTATGTCTCTCTATCTCTCTATCTCTCTCTCTCTATCGACCTATTTGGTCGATAGAGAGACAGACAGACATATATACGTATATGTATATATGTATATATATATATATGTATTTATATATATATGTATATATATATATATATATATACACACACACACATATATATATGTGTGTGTGTGCGTGTGTGTGTGTGAGTGTATTTACACACACACACACACACACACACATAAATGACGGCAATTAAGTAGAAAGAAATTTCCCTAAATAATCTCGTCCCAAATGTGTTGATCATATAATCAACAGCATAATTAACAGCTTAATTAACAGCTTAATTAACAGCTTAATTAACAGCTTAATTAGCGTTCGTATGCGACACACCAGCGCCTCTGATTTCGCCACTGGACGTTGAGTCTTAAATAGTCCTAATAACCCTTGAGGAATATCATTATTTCGTTCATCATATAATTAGCCACATGATTAAGCTAATTGATTATGCAGGTGACCCAATTATGCAATTATAGCATAATAAAGTCATTCTAATTATCATATGCTGGGCGAGTTGCTTATATATATATATTTTTTTTTTTGTTTCTCCTTCCGCTCTCTTAAATATTTTTGGTTTATTTTTCGTCGTTATTTCTATCTATCTGTTTATTTATTCTTTTTTTTTTTTTATCAGTTAGCCTTATCTCTTTAATCCTTTCTTTTTCGATTATGTATTTTTGGCATATCATTAGAAGTATTTACTTATTTTTATGAACTTTTAAGGTTTTATCATTGGTGACAAATTGATTAATTAAATTTATAAAATTTTAAATAATATCATAATATAATCATAATATCACAATATAAATAATATCATAATATAAATAATATTATATATATGTTTTAATAAATAATATCATTATATGTGTTTTGATAAATAATATCATATAGATGGCATCAAAATATAAATAATATCATATATATATGTTGTTGTTGTTTTTTATATCATAACTCTTAGTATCATTCCCTTCTGATTATCATAAAACCCACATAAACTATAGTAAAGAAAGGAATGCCAAAATAAGGACTAAAAATTCCTCTCTATTCCCAGAATCTCCCGAGCGAAAACGGTCACCCCCCCTTTACTCCCCCTTACCCCCCCAACCCCCTAATCCCAAGATCTCTCCCCTCCCTCCTTACCCCCACCCTCCCCCTCCTCCCTACCCCTCCTCGTCCCGTACCAAATTCAACCTTATACTTAAATAACAGACACTTAATAAGGGGTCGAAGGAGCAGTGAGGTGTGCCATTAGCCCTGTGTGTGTGTACGTGTGTGTGTACGTGTGTGTGTGTGTACGGGTATGTAGGGACAAGGGGAGGGCGTCCTTGTGTGTGTGTGTGTGTGTAAGTGTGTGTGTATGCAGGGTGAGTGTGTGTGCACGTGTATGTATGTTTGTATGGGGAAAGGGTTCGTGTTTGTTTGTTTCTGTGGGGGGAAGGATGTGTGTGTGTGTATGTGCGTATGTGAATGTGCGTATGTGTGTTTAGATGTTTGTATAGATAAGTATAACCATACGCAGACGTATCACAAGAAAAAGGAAGAGGAAACGATAACTCCCCAACGTAGAGACAGAAAGAACAGGAGGAAGAAGAGATCAAAGAAGGGAGAGGGAGAGGAGGAGGAGGAGGAGGGAGGAGGAGGAGCGGGAGAGAACGAGAGGGAGGGGGGGGGGGATGGTGAGGGGGAAAGGACAATGAGGGGGGGGGGGAGAGAAAGGGCGACGAGATGAAAGGGTAGAGACACATGGCTGACAATCACCTCTTCAGTGGAGGGCGGGAAACAAAACAACAATGACAAGCGCAAGGGTCTTCATCATGGTGGTGTTCCTCGCACGCTCTGTATGTCTTGCCTTTTATTAATTCCCTTTGTCTCGCGCCACTCCCCCTCCCTCCTTCCCCCTCCCTCCCTCCCCCCTCCTCCTCCTTTCCCTCCTTCCCCTCCCTCCTTGTTCGCTCGTGGATGTGTCGAGGTATTTAGGGGAGGTGGGATGGTGGTCTGTGTCTGTGTGTGTATGCATGTATATATATATATATATATATATATATAT
>NW_028234423.1:32722495-32729995 GCF_977035675.1 Penaeus japonicus | reverse complement strand
TGTTGTTTTTTTTCGGCAGCTATTAACTTATTGTTTTTTTTCGAGTATTAACTTTGTCTTTTTTTTCGAGTATTTCATGAAACTCTGATGTTTTTTTTCGAGTTATTAACTTAGCTTGTTCGTTTTTGTTTTTCGAGTACTTGTACTTTGTTTTTCGAGTATTAACGTTGTTTTTTTCTCGCAAGTATGTAACTTTGATTTTTTTTTCGAGTATTATCGTTTTTTCGAGTATAGATAACTTTTGTTTTTTAACGTTTTTTTTTTTCGGAGTATTAACTGTTTTTTCTTCAAGCAGTGAATTTAACTTTTTTTTTCGTTTTTTTGTGTTTTTTCGAGTATTAAACTTTTTTTTTCTTTCGAGTATTTTATTAATTTGTTTTTTTTCGAGCTATGTGACTCGGCGAGTTTTTCGAGTTATTAACTTTGTTTTTTTTCGAGTACTTAACTTTTTTTCTTTGTCGAGTAAAGTAACCTTTGTTTCTTTTTTTCGAACGTTATTAAAGTTTTGTTTTTTTTTCGTTGTGTAATTGAACTTTTTTTTTTTTTTTTAGTGTGATATATGGGTGCGTTTGTTATGTGTGTGTGTGTGGGGGGGGGGTGCGTTTGTCGCCTGGCGTCACTCACTCCTGCTGTTGCGTGGGGCTCGTGGTGGTTGTTGTGAGTGTTTGCTGTGCTGCTGTGTAAATTGTTCAGTCGTGGTGTGTGTGGTGTTTGTGTGGTTTATGTGTTGTGTGTGTGTGTGGTTGTGTGTGGTTGTTTGTGATGTGTGTGTGATGTTTTGGTGTGTGGTGACCAATTGTGTGTGTGTTTGTTGTGTGGTGCTGACTTTGTGTTGGTCGTTGTGTTTGCGTGTGTGTGTGTGTGTTTGTGTGTGTGTTTTAGTGTGGTGGTGTTTGATGTGGTGTGTTGTTTGGTGTGTTTGTCGTGTGTTTGGTTCTGGTGTGTGGATGGTGTGCTGTGTGCTTACTGTGTTTGTAGTCGTGTGATGTCCTGGGGTGTGGTTCCTGTGTGCGCGCGTTTGTGTGTGTGTATGTGTGTGTGTGTGTTTGCAAGTGTTTGTGTGCGTGTATATGTGTGTGTATGTGTTTGTGTGTGTGTGTCTGTTTGTTGTGTGTGTGTGTGTGTGTGTGTGTGTGTGTGTTTATGTGTGTGTGTTTGTGTGTTTGTTTGTGTGTGTGTGTGTGTGTGTGAGTGTAAGGTTAATGTATGTACGAAATACGATATCATCTGCAATTATTGTTGAACTTTTCCTGTGCGTCTATTGAGCTTTCTGTGTCTCTTTGTGTGTAGATGATAGGTCTCTCCATCTCCCCTCATCTCTTTCTGTTTCTGTCTCTCTTTCTGTATCTGTTCGTTTATCTGTCTCTCTTCTCCGTACTGCTCGTGTCGTCTCTCTCTCTTTCTCTTCTCTTTCTCTGTCCTCTCTGTCTCTCTCCTTTCCTTGTCGTCTGTCCTCTCGTACCTTCAATGTCTCTATCATTTGTCTACTCTCCTTCTCTACTCTTCCGTCTCTTTCTCTCTTTCTCTCTGTCCTGTCTTTCTGTCTGTCTGTCGTCTGCCTGCCTGCCCTCTCTCTCTGTCTCTCTCTCTCTCTCTCTCTCTCTCTCTCTCTCTCTCACGACTTCTCTCTCTCTCTTCTCTCTCTCGGCTGTCTTCTCTCTGTCTGTCTGTCTGTCTGTCTGCCGCCTCTCTCTCTTCTCTCTCTCTCTCTCTCTCTCTCTCTCTCTCTCTCTCTCTCTCTCTCTCTCTCTCTCTCTCTCTCTCTCTCTCTCTCTCTCTCTCTTTCTCTCTCGCTCTCTCTCCGTATCCTTCTGTATACCATTCCTTCTCGCTTTTTTTTCTCTCTTTATATCACTTTCTACCTCTCTCCTCCCTCCCGCCCTCCCTTTACACCCCCACCCCAACCCCATCCCCCTACCCTCCTCCCGCCCCCACCCATAATAAACCTCGAAGAAATGTGTGTCAACAAACCCAACCAACTATCCCCCCCTCTCCAACAACGCTCCCGCTCACAAAAACCCTCTCCCCATCCAACCACTCCCTCCAACACCTCCACACTCCCCAAACAACCAAACACCCCCCCACCCAAATTGCTGTATCCCCCCAACCGTCCCACCCGCCTCCCTCCTCCCTCTCCCCTCCCTTCCCTCCCCCCCTCTATCCCCCCCCTTCCCTCCCCATCATGAGTCTGGTGGACGTAATCCGAGCGGCGGTCGCGTCCCGAAGGACTCGCTCGCTCGGTGACCTCTCGGCGTCCGTGACCCGATTTGACCTCTTCTGTAGTTTTTTAATGGGTGGTGATTAGTTTCGTTGTTATGTAGTTTTATTTTCTATTTGGTTCTTTTTTTTGTTTTTTATTTGGTGGTTTTTGTTGGTGCTCTCTTGGTTATTTATCGTGTTTTTATTTTTATCACTGATGTTGCAATTATCGTTGTAATCATTCTTATTATTATCACTGTTATTAGAATTATAATCATTTTTACTATTGTTGTCATGAATGTATTGTTATTGCTTTTGTTTTCACTGTTTTCCTATTACTTTTATTATCCTCATTATTATTGTTATTTATTATTGTTGTCATTATTATTATCGGTATTATTTACATTGTTATTATTTGCATTGTTATTATTTGCATTATTAGTACCATCATTATTATAATCATCATCATCATAAACATTATCACAATTGCCACGAATATTATTTTTATCATCATTATCAATACCATCATCGCTTTACTTATCATTATCATTATTACCATTGTTATTGTTATAATTGTTATTACTGAAACTATCATTATTATAATTATTGTTGTTATCATTATAATTGTTATTGTTATTGTTATTATTACCATCATTATCTTTCGTTTCCTCATACACCTTCTTCGTCATTCTCCTCCTCCGTCTTCCTCTTGATCTTATTCCTCCTTATTCTCCTCCTCTTCTTATTCCTTTTCTTCGTCTCATTCTTTCTACTTCTGCTTCCTCGTCCCCTTTCTTCTCATCTTCTACTTCCTTCTTCAACTTCTCTTATTTATCTCCACCTCCCTCTTCCCTTCTTCTTCATGATCCTCCTCCTCCTCCTCCTCCTCCTCCTCCTCCTCCTCATCATCATCATCATCATCATCATCATCATCATCATCATCATCATCATCATCATCATCATCATCTTCTTCTTCTTCTTCCTCTTCTCCTTTTTTTCTTCTTCCTCTTCTCCCTCCTCCATTCCCTCCCTTCTCCTCTCCTCCATTCCCTCCCTTCTCCTTTCCTCTCCTTTACTCCTCCTCCTCTTCATCATCATCATCATCATCATCATCATCATCATCATCACCATCTTCTTCTTCTTCTTCTTCTTCTTCTTCTTCTTTTCTTCTTCCTCTTCTCCCTCCTCCATTCCCTCCCTTCTCCTCTCCTCCATTCCCTCCCTTCTCCTCTCCTCCCCTTTACTCCTTCTACCTTCTATCCATCTCTTTCGCTCTCTATCCATCCCTATTCATTCCTCAACTCAGACGAGGCCCAGGTCAGAGGGGCATCTCGCTCGAGGGCACGCTGTCGCTCCGGTGCCAGGATGAGGCTGTGAGTGCCACGGGGATGGGATGGGGTGCGTGCCTGGGTTTGTGAGGCGTGTGTATGGGCGGGTCTGGGCGTTTGGAGGAGGGGAAAGGGGAGGGGAGGGTTAGGGGAAGGGGATAGGGGAGGGGAAAGGGAGGAAAGGGGGAGGAGAGGGGATGAGAGGGGGAGGGTTAGGGGAGGGGAGGGGAGGGGAGGTTTAGGGGAGAGGAGAGGAAGGGAGGGGAGGAGAGGGGAAGGAGAAGAGAGGTGAGAAGGTGAGGGGAAGGGAAGGGGAGGAGAGGGAAAGGGAGGAGAGGGGAGAGGAGGAGCGGAGGGGAGGAGGGGAAAGGGGAGGAGAGGAGGGGAAAGGGAGGAGAGGGGAGGAGAGGGGAAGGGGAGGAGAGGGGAAGGGGAGGAGAGGGTTAGGGGAGGGGAGGGGAAGGGAGGAGAGGGGGGAGGGGAAGGGGGGGGAGGGGAGGGGGGGGGGAGGAGGGGAGAGGAGAAGGGAGGGGAAGGGGGGAGAGGCAGGGGAGGCGAAAGGAAACGAGGGTGAGGGGCTGGGAGCAAGGGGAGGGCGGGAGAGGGGAGGAGAGTGTTAGGGGAGGAGAGGGGAGGGGGAGGATGAGGGAGGAGAAGGGAAGGGAGAGCAGAGGGGAGTGTTAGAGGAGGGGAAAGAGAGGAGGGGAAGGGAGAGGAGAGTCCCGTCGGGAGTGGGAGGCTAGGGTTTTGCCGGGTCTGCGACTGTTAACGGTGAGCACCTTCACTGGTCCAGGCGGAGTAAAGACGGGGAGGCCTGGAGGGAGCGTTTCCTGGGAGGGGAAAGGCTCTCGGGCCTTCGGGGGGCGGCTCGTAATCCTAGTCTTCCGCTCTTTGTCTTTTATTTGTTTGTTCGTCGACGTTTCCTCTGCAGTTTTCCCCTCTTTAACTTGTCGCCGCGTCCCGTCGCGACTTGTGCGCCGCGGGCGTGCCGGCTTTAATTTGCATGTCTTGACGAGTCGCTGCCCCGGCGTGTCCCCGTTCACCCTTCCCCCGAGTGGTTGTTTGTAACCAACATAATGTAAGACCGGGGTTTGTGTTTTATCTTTTTTTTTTCTCTGTCTCTTTCTTCTTTTTTTATGTGTATGGTCTAATACACACACACAAGCTCATGCAAATACGAACATACACACACACACACACACACACAGGTAACACACACACAACACACACACGCACACACAACACACACACGCACACACACACGCACACACACACACACACAAACAAACACACACACACATACACACACCCACACCCACAAACACCTATTCAAGAAAATAATCATGCACAATAAATAAAAAAGAAGATATCAAAATAGCAATCAAAACCAAGATAAACCAAATCACACACAAATACCAAAACAAAAACAATACCTCGGATACAAGAAAAAAAACTCCCCCTCCCCTCACCCCCACCCCCTGCCCCCAACCCCCCCTCAAAAAAAAAAAAAAAAAAAATAAAAGCCCTCAGCCCCACCTCAGAAACCCCTTGTTCTCCGCCGTATCTGGCAACAGTGGGAGGTCGTTTGGTGGGCTAAAAGTTGGTGGTCGTCTCGCGGGTCGTCTGGGCTGTGTCACGTGAGGGCCAGGTCACTGCTGGAATGTCGTGTGGGCGGGGCTTTTGCACTGTCCTATTTTGATTGCCCCGCTCGAGCGCTTTTTTCTGTGGACTTCAATTAAAGGGTCTTTCTTTATATTTGGGGACGGGAGTTGACGGGGGGGGGTGGGTGGGGTGGGGGGGGGGGGGGAGGGTCACCTTTTTTTCACGTACTTAGGTGGGATGCGGGGGGAGATTTGGGTGGGGGGGGGGGATGGGTGAGTGAGAGGTGGGGAAGGATAGGGGGGGAGGGAGAGGGGAGGCGGGGGGGGGGGGGGGGGGGGGGTGGGAGGGGGGGAGGGGGTTGAGGAGGGGAAGGAGGGAGAGTGACCAAAGGTGGGTGGGAGGGGGAAGATGATAAGGTGGGAGGGAGGGGGGAGGTGACAAGGTGGGTAGGAGGGAGGGTGGGTGACAAGGTGGGAGAGAGGGAGGGGAGGTGATAAGGTGGGAGGTGACAAGGGGGAAGGGAGGGAGGGGGAGATGATCAGGTGCGGAGGGGAGGGGAGGTGACAAGGTGGGAGGGGGAAGGGGAGGTGATTAGGTGCGGGGGGTGACAAGGTGGGAGGGAGGGCGGGGGGAGCTGATCAGGCTGGGGGGGTGGGGCAGGTAGAGGGGGAGGCAGATGGGGGGATGGCAGGTGGAGGGGGTAGCAGGTGTAAGAGGGAAGGGGGAGGGGTGGAATGGTGGCTGAGGGAGGGGGAATAGTAAAGGGAGAAGGGGAAGAGGAGAAGGAAGGGAGGACAACCAGCGGGAAAAAGGGAGAGGAGATCGTGGGAAGAGGTAAGGAAGGTAGGGAGAGGGAAGACAGAGGGAGAAACGAGGGCGGACAGAAGGAAAGGGAGAAGACAGAGAAGGAAGGGCGATGAAGGATGGAGGGAAGAGGATAAGAAGAGCTAAGGAAGAAAGGAGGTAAGAGGCAAGGGAAGAAAGAGGGAAGAAACAAAAAGGGAGAAAAGAGAACAGAAATAAGTCAAAAGAAGCCCAGAAAAAAAGAAAAAGAAAGAATATGAGGGAGAAAAGAAGAAGAAAAGGAAGGAAAAAAGAACGAAATAAGAATGAAGACAAAATTTAGATAATAAGGAGAACAATGAACAAAGAGCGAGAAAGCGAGTGAGAGAAAATCGAAAGGGAATGTATAATACATAAGCCCGAAGGCCACACTGTTATTGGCACCTGGGGGAGTTATCTACTTTATGCTGTGTCATATTTGGACGCTCTGATTACTCATCTGCTCGCCATTTGCTGACCTTTTCGAGGTTGGCTTCTCTTCTCTGGCCGCGTTTCACTGGAAATTAGGCTGCGTGGAATGGATATTGTAGATTGATGGACGTCAGGTAACCATAGGCATGTTTATAGTGAGCGAGTATAAACATAACACACACACACATTCACACACACTCATACACACACGCACACACATCCACACACACACACACATTCACGCACACACACACACACACACACACACACACACACACACACACACACACACAATCAACATATATATTATATATATATAGATATATATTTATAATTATATATATATATATGTATATATATATATATATAATTTTATTATATATATATATATATATTTTTATATATTTATATATATAGTATGTAAAGTACGTATGTATGCATGCATACAAACACTCACACACACACACACATCCATCAGCGCCACCTAGACACACCTTGACAAACCTCAGATGGCACCGAGTCACTCGAGGGAAGCGACACCGCGCCTAATAAGCCCAGGTTGTCCAGGTCACCGATTGGTTCATGTCACCCCCTTCCCTCCCCCCCTAACCCCCCCTTCCCACCCCCAACCCCCAACCCCCCCAGCCCCCCCTCTCTGCCCTCTCTTAAGGGACTCAAGCCGTTATCTTAATGTCTGGCCGAGATTTTCTTAAAAGGACCAGCGACAGGATTTTGTGTCTGGGGGGGGGGGGGGTATCCTACGGACCCCGGGGGACGCGAGGAGGGAGGTCGGGGGGGGGGGGAAGGGGGAGGCTGGGGAGTGTGTGTGTGTGTGTGTGTCTGTGTGTGTGTATGTGTGTGTGTGTCTGTGTGTGTGTCTGTGTGTGTGTGTGTGTGTGTGTGTGTGTGTGTCTGTGTGTGTGTCTGTGTGTGTGTGTGTGTGTGTGTTTGCGTTTTTTTTGTGTGAATAAGTTATTTCTATTTTTACTGTCAGTGTCAGTGTATTTTAATCATTGCCTTCATATATATCTATGCAAAGGTGCATATAACTCAACATTAACTGCTTCCCTAATTGATAGATGAATATATATATATATATATATATATATATATATAT
>NW_028234423.1:32712045-32717045 GCF_977035675.1 Penaeus japonicus | reverse complement strand
CATTATATGGTGTATTAAAACATGTAATATGTAACACAATTAATAACATTCACATATTGTAATACACCAAATTATAATACAGTATTTAATACAATAAGACTATCAAATATCAGAAATACAAGTCACAGAATTAATAAAACAAAATAAACTATAATTAATTTATTGAAGGAAATGCTTTTGCCATCGAATTCTGTTCCATCATGCAATCACTGCCAAAGGTTTCCAGGAGATTAATTATGTAAATGAATTCTCCCTCTCAACCTTTTTCTCCCCGTCAACCTTTCTCCTCCCCTCTTCTCACTCATCAACTCGTCTCTCTCTCTCTCTCTCTCTCTCTCTCTATCTATCTATCTCTCCCTCTCTCTCTCTCTCTCTTTCTCTCTCTCTCTCTCTCTCTCTCTCTCTCTTTATCTAGCTATCTGTCTCTTCCCCCCCCTTTCTCTCTGTCTCTGTGTCTCGTTCTCTCTCTCTCTCTCTCTCTCTCTCTCTCTCTCTCTCTCTCTCTCTCTCTATCTATCTATCTATCTATCTATCTATCTATCTTTCTCTCTCTCTCTCTTTATCTATCTATCTGTCTCTTTCTCCCCCTCCCCCCTTCTCTCTCTGCCTCTGTGTCTCGCTCTCTCTCTCTCTCTCTCTCTCTCTCTCTCTCTCTCTCTCTCTCTCTCTCTCTTTCTTTCTCTCTCTCTCTCTCTATCTATCTATCTCTTGCTCTCTCTCTCTCTCTCTCTCTCTCTCTCTCTCCCTCGCTCCCTCATCTCTCTCTTCCCCCCTCCTCTCTCTCTCTCTCTCTCTTCCTCTCTCTCTCTCTCTTTTTTTTTTCTCTCTCTCTCTCTCTCTCTCTCTCTCTCTCTCTCTCTCTCTCTCTCTCTCTCTCTCTCTCTCTCTCTCTCTCTCTCTCTCTCTCTCTCTCTCTCTTTCTTTCTCTTTCTCTCCAAAGTCCCCTACCTTCTCTACACATCACATCCCTCTCAATTTCCTCTCCCTCTCCTCTCAACTCTTCTAGTCCCCTTCTTTCCCCTTCCCCCTCAACTCTCTTATTCCCCTCCTCTCTTTTCCCTTCCCCATCCCATTCTTTCCTTTCCCAATCCTCCATCCTCCTCTCCTTCCCTTTCCCCTATTCCCCTCTTTTCCTTTCCCTTCCCAATCTTCTTCTTTCCTCTTCTCTTTCCCCTTTCCTCCTCCTCCCCCTCTCCTTTCCCTCCTCAATCCCCACCTTTCCTTTCCCCTCTCCCCCTCCTCCATCCTCCTCCTTTCCCCTTTCCTCTCCCCTCTCCTCTCCCGTCTTACCCTCCTCCATCCTCCTCCTTTCCCCTTTCCCCTCCTCCATCCTCCTCCTCTCTCCTCCTCCACCCCCCTCCTCCATCCTCCCCTTTCCCCTTTCCCCTCCTCCATCCTCCTACTTTCCCCCTTCCCCTCTCCCCCTCCTCTATCCCCATCCCCCTTTCCCTCCCCAATCCCCTCCTTTCCCCTCCTCCATCCTCTTCCTCTCCCCTTTCCCCTTTCCCTCCTCCTTTCCCCTCCTCCATCCTCTTCCTTTCCCCTCTCCCATCCCCCTCCTCCATCCTCCCCTTTCCCTCCCCAATACCCTCCATCCTCCTATCTCCCCCTCTCCCCCCTCCTCTCCCCCTCCTCCTTTCCCCTCCCCTCTCCCCTCTCCCCCTCCTCCACACTCCTCCTTTCCCCTCTTTCCCTCCTCCTCCATCCTCCTCCTTTCCCCTCTCCCATCCCCCTCCTCCATCCTCCCCTTTCCTTCCCCAATACCCTCCATCCTCCTCCTCTCCCCTCTCCCCCCTCCTCTCCCCTCACCTCCATCCTCCCCCTCCTTTCCTCTCTACCACCCTCCTCCTTTCCCCTCTCCCCCTCCTCCTCCATCCTCCTCCTTTCCCCTTTCCCTTCATTAACCCCTCTATCCCCTTTCCCTTCTTTCCCCTCCTCCATCCTCCTCCTTTCCCCTTTCCTCTCCCCTCTCCTCTTCCCCTCCTCCTCCACCCCCCTCCTTTCCCCTTTCCCTTCATTAACCCGAAGATTTGGTTCGTTCATTACCCGTCGAGGATCCACGCCTATTGTCCCGACGTAAAAGTGCATCGGGAAGAATCGCCGGGAAAGGGTTGCTTCGTCTCGTCGGGCCGGCAGTTGTCGATGAGTGTTTTTCGCGTCGATTTCTGATCGGCGGTTTTTTGGGTGTCTTTTTTTTTTTTTTTTTTTTTAATTGTTTGGTTTGTTTGTTTGTTTGTTTGGTTTGTTTGTGTGTTGTGTGTGTGTGTTTTTTTTATGGGGGGGGGGTGCGTTAGTGGGTGGTGGGAGGGGGGGGTGGTAAGGGGGGGTGGGGGGGTTGAGTGATTGATATACTGTTTGTTTGCTTTGTTTTCTTCTTGTGTATTTGCTGGTGTGTTGCGGTGGGACATGAAGATGGAGAAGAAGAAGAAATTAAGCAATTGGAATCAGATATAGATAATAACATCGTTCTTTTATTCGAACACGCAGCTTGTACTTCCCTTGATTCTTCTTAGCCCCCCTCCCCCCCTCCCTCTACACCCTACCCCTCTACCTCCTTCCCCTTACTATTCTTCCCCTCCTCCTCAACCCCTACCCTTACCTCCCTCCCCCTCCCCCATCCTCCTTTTCCTCATCTCCTCACCCCTCCCCCTCCCCCTACACCCTCTCTCTCATCCCCCTAACCCTCTAACCCACCTCCCTCACCCCCCCCTTCTTACTCACCTAAAATCCTTCTCATCCCCCTCCTACCCCCTCCCTCCTCCACCCTTCTCGAACCCCCTGCCCTCCCTACCTCCCAGTCTACTTCCCCCAATACCCCCAGTACCCCGGTACCCCCTCCCCCCTTCTCGATCCCCCTACCCTCCCTACCTCCCAGTCTCCTTCCCCCATCCCCTGCCCTCCCCTCCTCCCAGTCTACTCCCCCCCAAGTACCCCCGCCCCCCTCTCTCTCTCTCTCCCCCCCCCCCCCCCCCCCCCGCCCTCCGATGCTCACTGGAAGCGTCCGTGTTGTTTACATGTTAGAACAATAAGGAGGCGGTCTCGTGTTGTGCGAGGCAGCCGGCGAGAAAAGGCGAGATGAGGGAACTTCTAATTAACTTTGTGACATTTGGTAAAGGGAATGGGGTGGGGGGAGGGGGGGGGATGGAGGGGGAAGGGGGTGATAGAGTGGTGGGGGGCGCGGAAGGGGGGGGAGAGGGGGGTGTTTGAATGTAATCTCAACCCTCTGTGTATCTCTTTTTATCACCTTTTTTTATTTAACTTAGTCTTCTTTGTTTTTTGTTTTTTTTTGCTTTTTGTGTGTGTTTGTTTTTTCTATCTATCTATATTTTTTCTTGTATATCAACTGTAAAAAGAGGGATTAGCTGTTTGTTCCATTAGCGAGCGATTCTGTAAATACGGGAGAGGGATTTCGATCAGGCAATCTGCAACCTTCTTCGTGCAATATTGAAAGCCAGAAATTGCTTTGGAAAACAGAGGAATATTATTGCTTGAAGAAGCATGGAAAAAATTAACCGTCTTAGTGTCATCACACCATGAGACGGGGGTGTGGGGGGGGGGAGGAGGGGTGGAGGGGGAGTGGGGAGTAAAATCACACCTCTCGCCCCCCCGCCCCCCCCCCTATTTCTCCCCTCTTCTCTTCTTACTCCCTTTATCATTATTCGCAAGCGCTGGACCGGAACACGAAGAGAAGAAGAATAGAGGGAGAGAACCGAATAAAAAAAGAGATGAAAGACAAGGATAAAGAGAGAGAAAGAGAGAGAGAAAGAGAGAGAGAGAGGGAGAGAGAGAGAGAGAGAGAAAAAGAGAGAGAGAGAGAGACAGAAAGAGAGAGAGAGAGAGAGAGAGAGAGAGAGAGAGAGAGAGAGAGAGACAGAAAAGAGAGAGAGAGAGAGAGAGAGAGAGAGAGAGAGAGAGAGAGAGAGAGAGAGAGAGAGAGAGAGAATGAGAGAGAGAAAATATCTTTACAAAAAAATCCCCTCGCGATATTCGGCGGCCACATGCAAGGCTCTCATTGGTCAGTGACTGATCAATCATGGTGTGACGTCGACAACGCGGCCCGGCATTCATATGTCAATCATTTTTGTCGCCTTGTCGTCGCTCGAGGGGGAGGGGGTGGGGAGAGGGAGAGGGGAGCGGGGGGGGGGGGAAGCTCACCCCGTCCCGGCGTCCCCTCCCCGGCACGCAAGATGGCCGCTCTATTGTTCCCTCCGGACGGCCGTGCTTGGCGTGGAGGCAGAAGCAGCGCCTGATTCCGGCCGCAAGCACGCCTCGCCTTTCTTCTTCTTGCCTCGACGACAGGCGGAGATATCATGGCGAGAGATCCATCGTAAGGAGACGCTGTATCGGGGTCGCGTAGCTGGCGGGAGTCACGCCCGTATCCTAGCAACGGCCGGCCAATCAGGAGTCGCCAAACCCTTTTATCCTCCATGCTAATGAACCAATCAGCGGAGAGGAACGTGTTTACTCATGGTCACACCTGGGATCCCATCTGCTCTGATGATTAGCATAAACACTTCCTAAAGATTTTACCATGATTAACACAGCAAGGTAGCCTTTGTAGTGTTGCAGCGGCCGAGCGAGCCTCCGTACGAGGGGATCCTGTGACGTAACATTGATTTGAGATTTCATGTTGCGAGGAGGTCGGGGAATTGAAATGCCGTCACGCTGAGAAGTTTCCAAGGGGGGCGTTTAGGATAAAGTTAATTTCATTTTGGTTGTAACTATATATATATATGTGTGTGTGTGTGTGTGTGTGTGTGTGTGTGTGTGTGTGTGTGTGTGTGTATGTGTGTGTGTGTATATATATATGTATATATATATATATATATATATATATATATATATATATATAAACATATATAAACATATATATTTATATATGTGTGTGTGTGTGTGTGTGTGTGTGTGTGTGTGTGTGTGTGTATGTGTGTGTGTGTATATATATATATGTATATATATATATATATATATATATATATATATATATATAAACATATATA
>NW_028234423.1:32706254-32711945 GCF_977035675.1 Penaeus japonicus | reverse complement strand
GTGGCTTCACGAGGGCGCGGGGCGGAAAGGAATTTCGGGGGGAGGGGGGGGGATGGGAGAGGAGGATGAGGGGGAATGGGGGATGGGGGATGGGAGAGGGGGAGGAGGATGAGCGAGAGGGAGGATGAGGGGGAGATATGGGGGGATGGGGGACGTTGGGGGGAGGGGGAATGACGAATGGGAGGAGGGATGAGGGGAGAAGGGGGATGGGAGAGGGGAGAGGTGTAATAAGGGGGCGTGGAAGGGGAGATGGGTTTGTAGGGGGACGGGAAATGAGAATAGGGAGCGGGGAGAGGAAAGAGGGAGGAGGGGGTGGAAGAAGGCGGCGGTGATGGAAGGAATGGGAGGGAAAGGGTGTATTGGGGGAGAAGGGGGATAGAGTAGGGGTGAGGGTGTGATGAGGCGGGGAGAAGGGAGAGAAGGGAGAGGGGATAGAAGGGAAAGGGGAGAGAAGGGAGAGGGAAGAGGAAATAAGGAAAAGGGGAGAGGAGGGAGAGGGGAGAGAGGGGAGAGGGGAGAGGAGAGATAGGGGGATGCTTATTTGGAATGGCGGGGGTGGGGCTCGTTTGGTAAAGGGGGGGGGGGGGTCTCGTTTGGGATGGTGGGGGGGGAGAAGTGGATGTTGTTCTGTTTCGTGTTATTGTTTTTATTTGCTCCTCAGTGGTATAGTTGTCGATGTCATGCTGATATTCATTGTTATTGTCATTATATCAGTAGTGTTGTTGTTTACCATTATTCCTATCATTACTGTTATCACCATTATTATCATTATTGTTATTATGTCCTTATTATCACCATTATTATCATTATTGTTATTGAGTCCTTATTATCACCATTATTATCATCAGCAATGTTATTGTCATTATTATTATCAGCATTATTATCAGCATTATTACCATCACCATCACTATTATTATCATTATTATCCGCATCATTATTACTATCATTATAATCATCATTATTATCATAATTATCAAATATTTGTGATACTATAATGAATTTATTAAGAATGTTTTTTTTTTTCAATTAATTATAATTCACTGATATATAAACTTCGCATGAAAAATTATAATAACAGTAATGATGATTATAATGACAAGTAAGATCATATCATGATAACATTGATTGAACTAATAATGCTGACGAAAGCATTGTTAGTTATAATAATGATTAAAATAATTATAATAATGATGATGATAAGGATTATGATAATAATACTAATAACAAAAATAATGATAATACTAACAATGACAATGATAGTGATGATGATAATTGCTAATATCAATAATCAAAATGATGATAATGATGAAGATGATGATAATAACAATAAAGATTAAAGCGGTAATGAGGATAATATTGATGACGATGATTATAACAGTAATAGTGTTAGTAAGTATAGTAATAATAACAATGATAATAATGATGTTAGTTATTATATTTGTATTATCAAAAATTATAACAGTAATAATAATAATGATAAAAATGATAACGATAATAGTAGTATTAGTAATGATAATAATGATTATGATAATAATGATAATGATAATAATGATTATGATAATAATGATAATGATAATAATGATTATGATAATAATGATAATGATAATAATGATAAAGTTTGATAATGATGATAACAATGATAAGGATAATAATAGTAATAATAATAATAATAGTAATAATAATAATAATGATAATAGTAATAATAATAATGATAATAATAATAATGATAATAATGATAATAATGATAATAATAATGACTGTAGTATTCATAATGATATAGCTAAAAAGATATAAAACAATAATAATAACAGCAAAGATACTAACAATAAAAATAATAATTAATACCACTGACATCAACACCACCATAAATCATAACAGCAACAACAGCAAAACAACAACAACAACAACAACAACAACAAAAACAAAATCAGTGTTAACTCCAACCTGAACACAATACATACTTAATAGTCGGAAGCACATATAACATTAATTACAACCGGTGCAGTGATTAAGTCGCTCGAGGGATTAACACTGAAGCCCAGAATTATGACGAAATACATTGTGTATCATTATGTTGTTATTAGTGTGAGGGGGGAGAGAAGGAGAGGGGGCAGGAGGGGGGATATGGGGGGGAGGGGGTGGGGGATACGGGGGGAAGTGTGAGAGGAGGTGGGGGTAGGTAGGGGCAGGAGGGGGAGAGGGGTGAGGGGTGTGTGGAGGGGGGGAGGGGGAGGGGGGAGGTGTGGGAGGAGGCGTAAGGGGGGTAGGGGGAGGAAGAGCGGTAAGGGGAGAGGGGTGTAAGGGGTGAGGTGTAAGGGGGGAGGGGGGGAGGGGGAGGAGGTGGGGTAGGGGGGAGGAGGTGTAAGAGGAGAGGGGGGGTAGGGGGAGGAGGAGGTGTAAGGGGAGGGGGAGGAGGAGGTGTAAGGGGGGAGGTGTGAGAGGAGTGTGGGAGGAGGAGGGGGTAAGGAGGTGTAAGGGTGAGGGGGGTAGGGGCAGGAGGGGGGTAAGGAAGGAAAGGGGTGATGGGTGTGTGGGAGGAGATGGGGGAAGAGGGAGGGAGAGGGGGAGAGGGAGGGGGACAGGAAGAAGGAGGTAGAGGGTAAGTACTTATAAGTTAGTAATGATATTAAGAAGAGGGAGAAGAAGAAGAAGAAGAAGAGGAAGAAGAGGGAGAAGAAGAATAAAGAAGCAGAAGAAGAAAGAAGAAGAATAAGAAGAAAGAAGAAGCAGAAGAAGAAAGAATAATAATAAGAAGAGAAAAGAATAAGAAGAAGAAAAAGAAGAAGAAAGCAGAAGAAGAAGAAGAAAGAAGAAGAAAAAAAACAGAAGGAGAAAGAATAAGAATAATAAGAAGAAAGAAGAAGAAGAAGAAGAAGAAAGAAGAAGGAGAAAAAGAAGAAGAAGAAAAAAGAAGAAGAAGAAGAAGAAAGAAGAGGATGAAGAAGAAGGAGAAGAAGAAGAATGATGATGAAGATAATTGAACAATTCTCATTATCCTCGCCATTCCTTTATTTTTCAAGTTATTCTTTTTACTTCTCTTCTCACTTCCTTTAAATATATTTTTTCAATGTATCTTTTCTGCTGATATTTCTCTGTCTGGTCTGCTGAGTCACTTAAACTGATGAAACAGTCAGTGAACAGTATGTAAGTAGTATTGGTCAAAGTTAAGTGATGTAAATTGTTATTATTGAGAAAAGATGGGATTTTTAGGTGTATGCACACACACACACACTCACGCACGCTCTCACGCTCACACTCACACATACACACACACTCACGCACACATACACATACACACTCACACACTCACACACTCACACACACACACACACACACATATTTGAGTGCGTGCAGAAACATGAATCATTTTTTTCTAATTACTTATAGAATTTCCAGATTTGTGTATAAAAAAAAGTCTTTGATATTATTATCAGTAACTTATTATAATATTTATTTATCAAATAAATTTTGATTTATTTAATAAATAAAATAAATAAATAAATAAATAAATAAATAAATAAATAAAGGTGGTTGTGGATTGTGGAAGTGTCATGGACGTTGTTCTCTCATTGATTGATTAATAAGTTATTAATTGATTTATCATTATACGTTAGTTAGATATTGATTATTTTTTATTGATTATCATTTAGTTATTAATCTATTAATTATTAATTATTAATTAGTTATTAATTGATTAATCATTAAACATTAATTAGATATTGATTATTTTTTATTGATTATCATTTAGTTATTGATTTATTCATTTATTAATTATTAATTATTAATTAGTTATTAGTTGATTAATCATTAGTTATTGTTATTATTTAATCAGTTATTAATTAATGAATTTATTACCAATTATTAATTGGTATTAAACAATCAATGACTAATTAGTTAGTAATTAATTATTGTTTAGTTATCAATTAATCAATTATTGAATAATTATTAATTAATTAATTATTGATTGGTTATTAATTGATTATTAAATATCAATTCGTTATTATCTTTATAATGATAATGATTTTATTGGTAATGATAATAATAACAATGATTATGATAATGATGATATTAATGATGACAGCGATGACAATTATAACAATGATAACAATGATACAAAAAACAATGATGATAACAGTAATTACGATAATAATGATAACAATAGTGATAATAACAATGATAATAACATCGATCATAATATCAATAAAAACAATGATAATCAAAATGATAATGATAATGATAACAATAATGATATTCATAGTGACAATAGTAATGATGATGATACTGAAAACAAGGCGAATGATGATAATGGTGATGATAAAGATATTGATAATAATAATCATAATTATAACCATAACAATACTGATAATAACAATAATGATAATACTAATTATAACAATGATAATTATGACGACTATGATAACAGTACCAGTGATAATCATTATTATCATTACTATTATCATCAGTATGATAAGAATCATCATTATTATCATTATTATCATTATCATTATAAGCACCATAATGATTATCTTTTTGTCATCATCATTATAACTATTTCTCTTCCGTCATCACTATCACCATAAAAAAATCATACTTATTGGCAATAGTGCTATTATTAATATAAATACTTCCATTAGATATTAATGATATTTTCATAGCTGTAACAGGATCGTAATTATTATTTCAATAATTAGAATTATTGTTTATTCATCTTTATCATGTTTATTCACTTTTAATAAGGTGATCGTGAAATATATTATCATGAATTTTCCTATTCATTATCCCTGCATCGGTCTTTCATCAAGAATAAAGCAACTAATGAATAGATAGATAATTAGAAAGTTATAAAAAGAATTAACCAATTTTTGTAAAAGCACAAAACATTTATTATGACATCCACCCCACCCCCACCCCCACCCCCACCCCCACCCCCACCCCCACCCCTACCCCGTCGCCTTACAAACGAATCGGAGAAAATAATTATCTCTTCTGCAAAGAAAATTGATAAAGATATATAATTTTAATAATGATTTATAATAATAACAATAATGATAACAATAATGCTAATAATGATATGTTATTGTAATGATAATTAGTGTTATTTTTATAATCACGTAAGATTTCGAATCTGCTGTATCATTTTTCAATAAATATAATTTGTGTATAGCATTTTTTTTTCTGACAATCTGTACTATTGTTGTGATACTTAATGCCCTTGCTTTTATATAAGAGTCAATCCCGTATTTTGTGTGTCTGTATTTTTTGTAATTGAATTTTACATTGAATTTGAATTTTGAACCATTAAATACCATTAAATACCATTAAGTACCATTGTGTACCATTAAATACCATTAAATACCATTAAGTACCATTGAATACCATTAAATACCATTATATACCATTAAATCCTCTTAATATGTGATAGTCAAGCTTTATCATATATTTATTTAGTCAAGTCTCCGAAAGGATAACATATTTTTCCTTCCCTAGCGATGTAAACATCAATTACATTTATTTCCTTATAAAATACATAAAACATAATCGTCAAATGCAATGTAGCAATATGAACATTTCCCTGATATTGATTAATGATTCCCTGTTCCTTAATTCGAAAAAAAAAGCTGAATTCCCTCAACCTGAAAGAACGCTGTCCGTCTTAAACCGCATGCAGCTACAAAAACGGGACGACTTGAA
>NW_028234423.1:32696254-32701254 GCF_977035675.1 Penaeus japonicus | reverse complement strand
ACTACTGATAACGCGCTGATAAGGGACTCCTCTCCCTCTCTCCACCTCTTTCCCTCTTTCCCACTCACCTTCTTCCTCTCCCTCTCTCATCTTCTTCCTCTTCCTTTCCCTTCCTCCCTCTCTTCCTCTTCCTCCGTCTCTTTTTTCCTATTCCTCCCTCTCTCACCTTTTTTCCTCTTCCTTTCCCTCCCTCCCTCTCTTCCTCTTCCTCTCCCTCCCTCCCTCATTCTCTCTCCCTCCCTCCCTCATTCTCTCTCCCTTCCTCCCTCTCTCCCTCCCTCCCTCTCTTCCTCTCTCTCCCTCTTCCTCCCTCCCTCATTCTCTCTCCCTCCCTCCCTCTCTTCCTCTCTCTCCTCCAGCTCTCTTCGAGCCTCTTACCCTCCTCCCCGACTCCTCCCTCCCTCTCTCATCTCCTCCTCCCTCCCCTCTTGTCCGGGGGTCCCCCTTGGGGGCCTCTCCTCTTCATTCTCCCCTTCATTCTCTCCTCCCTCCCTCATCTCCTCCCTCCCTCCCTCCACTCCTCTCCCTCCATCTCTCTTCCTCCCTTTCCCTCCCTCTCTCAGCCTCCTCCCCATCCCCATCACCTAACTTCTCCCTCAGCTCCCTCCCTCTCTCCCTCCCTCCCTCTCTTCCTCCTCCTCATCCCCTCCCTCCCTCCCTCTCTCCCCCCTTTCGTGCCTGAAAATACACTCCCCATCCAAGACGGACTTTGCTATTTCACTCTCCGCTCCTACGCAGCCAGATGCTCTGATACGTTTTCAGGAGGATAAAAAAAAACGAGATGTTTAGGTAGCTCGGTGTCGTGCATGCGAGGGGCGAAAGGAGAGAAAGGAGAGAGGATGGAGGAGGAGAGGAAAAGAGAGAGGAGGAGGGGAGAGTGAGAGGAGGAGAGGAGTGGATGTGGAAGAAGGAGGAGGAGGAGGTGTGTGGAATGTTGGAGTGGAAGAGGAGGGGAGGAGGAGGAGTGGATGGTGGAAAGAAAGGAGGATGTGGAGGTGGAGGAGGAGGAGAAGGTGGAAGAGAAGGTGGAGGAGGTGGATTAGAAAGAGAAGGTGAAAGAGGAGGAGGAAGATTAGGAAGAGGAGAAAGAAGAAGAAGAAGAGGAAGAGGGGGAGAAGGAGGAAGAGGAAGAGGAGGAAGAAAGAAAAGGGAGAGGAAAAAGGAAGTACAGTATCTTATAGTAATGATACAACTTATGATAAAAATAATAATAACAATAATAATCATGATGATAAGAGTGATAACATAACCACAATAACAACGATGATATCAGTAGCAATAATAACCGCAATAATGATATCAATAATTATGATAATGATAACAGTAATAGTAACAATAACACGGATAATAGAGAAGAGGGTAAAGAAGATGAAGAATAGGAGAGCGAGACGTAGTGAAGGTGAAAAAAGGAAGAGAAAGAGGAGAAGAAATTATTAAAACTAGAGGAAGAGGAGGAGGAGGAGGAGCAAAAACAAAACAAAAAAACAAGAAAAACAACAACAACAACACAAACGACAAAGTAGAACAAAAGAAGGGAATAAATAAAGAAGAACAGAGCAGAACAAAAGAAGGAAATAAATAAAGAAAATGGACGTAGGGTTGACCAGGTGGAGGGGGGACTACCCTAGAAGTAAGTGCAGATAAAAGGTCCTTAAAATAATATTATTGCTGTGACGTTAGGGAGAGGGATGGCTTAGGAAGACGGAAGGACGCGGGGACGACAAAGAGAATAAGAACAAAAAGAGAAAGAAAGAAAGAAAGAGAGAATAAATGTGTGTTTGTAAAAGTAATAGTTAGGTTTGGCTTCGTATTATCATTAGTTAATTTTAAAAATACTCCCTTTTCACCTTTTGATGATATAATTAGGTGTTCCTTTTGTACAAGGGTAATCATTTATTATTGTTTCACTAATACCTATAGATATTATCAATCCTATCAACTGAGATGCATCAATAACATTCACTAGTTATTCGTAGTAACTCTAAATATACTATTCCATGTATATAATTATCATCATCATTAACAGGAGTGGTATATAAAGTATTGACTTAATTAACAGACTGAATGCCGTTCATATAAAGTATTCTGTTTTCCTCGCCTCTTCGTGATCATCGTACCCTCGGGAAAAAACCTTTAGAGACAAACCCATTATTATCTTGTCTTTAATCTTATTTTTGTTATTATTTTCATTATTTTTTATTTTATTTTAAACTTTATTATTATTATTTATTTTTATTATTATTATTTATTTCATTTTTATTTCATTATTATTTCATTATTTTTTATCATATATTATTATCATTTTTTATTATTATTATTATATAATTTTTAAATTTTATTTTTTATTTTTTATTAATTATTAAAAAATTTTTATTTTATTATTTTGTTTTTTTTTCTTTTAAAATTATATTTTTATCCTTTTTTATGTTTTTTTCGTCATTTATATAATTTTATCTTTTTATTGTTATCAGATTTTTTATATATCTATATTTATCATATTATAAATGTTTAAATTTTTATCTTTATTTCTTTTTTTTTTATTATTTAATATTTAAATACTCACTATTTTATTAGATTAAATTTAAATATTATTTTATAATGTGATATCATTACTTTATTGTGACTTTATTATTGAGGGGATTTTTTATTGTTTAGGATTGACAGCATATATTATATAAAAATTTAATTATTTCAATAGGGGTTTATTTATTATATTACTATTTTTTGTTTTTATTATTAATTTACATTATTATTTCGTCATTGTTATCATTATTTAATTTCATTTTTATTATATCATTTTGAAATTTTTTATATTTTTGTATTTTTTTGATATTTTTTTGTTTTTAAATTTTTATTTATATTTTTTATATTGTGGTTATTAATATTAATCATCATTATTATTCATCATTTTTAAAAAAATTTTTTAAATTTTTTTTAGCTTTTTTAATGTTACCATTTTATTTTTTGTTTTAAAATTTTGTTGTTGTTTTTTTCATAATTTTATTTTATTTTTATCATTATTAATTTAATTTTTTATTTCGTCTTGTTTTCTTATACATTATTTTTATTGTATCATTTAATGAATTTTTAAATATTTATATGTTATTGTTTTTTTCTTTTTTTTCGGTTTAATCTTTATTGTTATATATTGTTTTATTTAATATTGGGTGTTATTTTTATATTTCTTGATATTTTTTTAAAATTATCAAATTTTTGTTTTATTTTAATTGTTAGTTTATTATTAGTATAATGTTATTCATTTTCCTTTTTATCTTTTTAAATATTCCCATAATTATATCTAAAAAAATTATTTTTTAAAAATATTTTAAATATGATATATTTTTTTATTTATTATTATATTTTTTATTTTATATTTTTGTTTAAATTTAGTTGTTATATTATTATTAATATTAAATTATATTTCATTATGTCATCTTATGAATCATTATATTTATTTTTTATGTTATAATTTATTATTATTGATTATATTCTATTAATTATTATTTTTTCATTTCATTCCCAAAATCATTTCCATGATTTTAAACTATTTTTGTTGTTTGTTTTTTTTTTATTAATCAATTTAGTATAGAAATTTAGAATATAAAAATTATTGTTATTATTAATTCATATTAATATTTTTATATATATCATCTTTACCCGAAATATTTTGTAATTTATTGATTTTAAAAACATATATTTAATTTTTATCATATTTTAATATCTATCACATTATTATTGAAACCTAATTTCATTTTCTTTGATAATTTTACAAGGACTTTATCAATAACCATAAAAAGTAAATACATTTAATGTCATGTCATTGACACTGATTATTATCTTAGTTAATTAATCTATAACTATTTATAAAGTGATTAACGTTGCTGTCACTGTGATTAGCATAATTGAAGGATGATGCTGCATTAACATCGACTCTAATTAGGTGATGTGATCATAATGATTATTTGCATATATGGAATCATTAGCTTAATGATTATATTGCTTTTCATTTTCGCGATCGTAAATGTTCGAAGTGTGTTTATCAAAAGCATATTTTTGGTATATATATATATATATATATATATATATATATATATATATAATTAACCTATAGGGTATAAAAAAAGTAATAAAACCCTTAATTTATATTATAAAAAAAAAAAAATAGATAAAAAAAAAAAAAAATGAAAATATAAATTTTAAAAATTTTTAAAAATAATATTTTTTTTGGGAAAATGCACTTTTTGGGGCAAAAAATTTTAAAGTTTCAAAAAAGGCTTTAAATTTCCTTACCTCCCTTAAAACCCCCAAATTTTAAAAAAAAACCCCAAAAAGAAAAATTTGGGAAAATTTAAAAAAAAAAAAAAAAAAAATTTTAAGGGGGAAAAGTTTTTAAAACTTTTTTTTTTTTTTTGGCTTTAAAATTTGACCCCCCCAATTTTATTCCCCTTTTTTATTTCCTTTATTTTTTTTTCCCCCCTTTTTTTAATATTTCCCCAACAAAAAAATTTGCATTTTTTTTAGCTTTTGCCCAAAAAAGGCTTTTTTTTTTCCCAAATTGAAATTAAATTAAACCCCTTTTTCAAAAGGTTTTAAAACCCAAATTTTTCCCTTTTGGGAAAATAAAGAATTTTTTCCCCCGAATTTAATTTTTTTTACCCAAATATTTAAAAGGGGGCCAAGAGAAGTTTTTAAAAGGGAAAAAAAAAATTTTAAAAAAAAATTAATAAATTTTTAATATTAATCATTATTTTTATTTTTTTTTTATTATTTTTTATTTTTTTTTTTTTGTTTTTGTTTTTTTTTTTTTATATTTTTATTTATTTTTATTGGTTTTTGGTTTTGGTTGGTGGGGGGGGTTTTTTTTTTTGTTTTTCACCCTTTTTTTTTTCCCTTCCTTTTCCTTCCCCCTTCGCCTTAACAAAAAGAAAAAAAAAAAAAAAAGCCCCCCCTTTAAAATTTGGGCTTAAAATTCCCCCCCGTTTTTCAAAGAAAAGGGCCTT
>NW_028234423.1:32676254-32681254 GCF_977035675.1 Penaeus japonicus | reverse complement strand
GTGTTTTAGTTGTTTATGTGTGGTTGTTGTGTTGGAGGGTGTGAGTGGGTGTGTGGGGGGTGTGTGTTGTGGGATGTTGTGTGGGGTGGGGTGTGGGGGGGTGGGGGGTTTGTTTTTGGTGGGTAGTGAGGAGTGATTGTTTTAGTGAGTGATTTAAGATTGGAGTTGTTTTTGTTTGTTATGTGTGTGGGTGTGTTGTGTTAGGGTGGGTGGGTTGGTGTATATATTATATATATATTATATATAAGTATATAAGATATTAATATAAGTATATATATATAATATAAATATATGTGTGTTTTGTTTGTTTGTTTGATTTAGATAGATATATATTAGAATAGATAGATATGTATGTATATAGATTTAGATACATATATATAAATATATATATATATATATATATGTATAATATATACATAAATATATATATATAATATATTATATTATATGTATAAATAATCTATATATTATATATATGATATATATAATAATATATATATACCATATATATATACCAATATATATAAAATACCTATCTCATATATATAAATATCAAACTCTCTCTATAAAACACACTCACACTGCTATCACTCACACACTCACACATCTCTCACACACACTGAGTTGAGTAGAGAGGTTTGTGTGTGAGATAGTGAGTTGCATAACACACTCACTCTCTCAATCCACCCATATCAAAACAAACACTATCACACTCACACACCTCACTCTCACACAAAGACACGATCCACTCACTCCCTCTCTCACTCACACACCACACACACACAGTACTAACATACACCCTCCCACTCACTCTAACACCCACACTCCTCTCCCACAAACACACTCACCAATCTACTCACACAACCACCACACCCACACACTTAGACAAACTCACGACACCAGACCTCACCCACAATCAGAGACACACACATTAGCACACTCCCACACCCTCACACCCACGTCACACTCTCACACAAACCACACCACACACTCACCCACCACACATGTACCTCACACACTCGAAACCACACACTCACTGCTCCTACCCACACACAGTCACACTCTCACACACAATCAACTCTCTCACACACACTCACACCACAATCAGACAACATTACCCACAACCATGCTATAAACTCACACACTCAACAAACACTAACACCCTCACACACACACCCACACACACTCACTCACTTACACACACCAATCCCAAACACACACACACACACACTACCAACGCACAACACCCTCACACACACACACCCACTCACACCCCTCCAACACTCATACATACACACACAAACACCACACACACTCACACACCACACATCAAACACACACACAACACACACCACAGATCACACCCACACACACAAACACACACACACACACCACTCACACCAAACTCACACACCTAAACACACTCACTCTATACACACACACACACACACACACTCACACAAACTCGCTTTACCGAGACCTCCTACACACAATCACACTCTCTCACCTAACACACACACAGACAGACACCCTCACTACAACACACTACACACTAAACACACACTCACTCACACACACACACACTCACACAGTTTACACCCCACCCCACTCCACACTCACACACACTCACCTCAAACACACTCACAAATATTAAACACTCCCACTAACCTGACCAACTCCTACACTTAACTCACACATACCCACACAACAAAAACACACCACTCACCCACACTCACACTAACACACTAACACACACACACACAAACATGTACTCCTCACACACTCATCAACACACACTCTAACACAAACACACACACACACTCACCCCACAAACTAAACCACCCCCCCCACGCCCCCCCCACCCCTCACACACACACACACACCACAATCTACACTCTCAAACCACACGACTCCACACTCTAACACCACACACACCCACACAACACATTTCCCACTCACACTCAACTCAATAACTCCCCCACACTATATCACATTCTCCTTATCTCCCTCTCTTTTCCTCTTTCTGTCTCTCTCTCTCTCTCTTTCCTTATCTCTCTCTCTCTCACGACCAAAGGTCATCTTAGGGGGAGGGGGAAGGGGGGGGGTGGCGCTTCAAGCCTCCAAACGGGTTTACTGTAAAAAAAAAAAAAAAAAGAAGAAAAAAAAAAAGAAGTCATATTTTTCTCGCCTCGAAGATCTCTTGTGAATCCTATACCCCCCCACCCACCCACCCACCCGCACCCCCAGCCCCCGTCTCCGTCTCCTCTCTTCCCCTTCTTAAAATTTTGAGCCCCCCCCCCACCTACCCACCCAAAACTTCTGGCCCCCCCTCCCCTCCCCCCCTCCCCCCACTCCCCTCCCCCCCCCCCCCCTACCCCCCCCCCCCCCCCTCTCCTCGACAGATGTAAAGCATCCTTCGTGCCCGACATTCGCTTTGTCTCAGGATGGATGTGCAATTTTGCCAAGTCACTGTTGTGTCATGGCGGACCATATAAGGGGAAGGGGGAGGGGGGAAGGGGAGGGGGCAGGGGGCAGGGGGAAGGGGGAAGGGGGGAGGTGTCTGTGTGGGTACTTTATATGCATTTAATCACGTGTGTGTACGTATGTGTGTGTGTGTTTGTGTTTGTGTGTGTGTGTGCGTGTGTGTGTGTGTGTTTGTTTGTGTGTGTATGTGCGTGTGAGTGCGCGTGTCAAAAAGTAAAAGTAAAATGTGATTATATGAGCCAACGCACTAAAACACCAAAGGATTCTCTGTATTTTAACGCGTATATATATATATATGTATGTGTGTTTGCGTGTGATAAACGTATCGGTGTGCGCATTTCATATTCGTATAGATTTGCATTTTTCCGCGTCAATATATGTAAATGTTCTGCCATAGAGCGGTATATCATATCGTTACAGGAACAAAGCTTACGGGGAAATTCGAACGAAAATACAATTTTTCCGGAAAAAAAAAAGAATTTCAAAACCAAGCTCGGAGTGACAGCCATTTTCCAGAACAAACATCCGAATGAATGGATCTAATCTTCGTTAATCATTCTTTCTCCACATTTAAAAAGGGAGAAACAAAAAAAGGGAAACACATCTAAACATAAACTAATCCAAACGAAATGCTATACAACGCCATAAAGGAGAGAGAGAAAAAAAAAAAAAAAAAAAAAAAACGAAAAGCAACTCGCACGGGAAGCCAGCCAGCCTGTCCGATACCCTTCATTAATTCCAAGTCGAGCTACGGGAACCGAGGAAATAATTACATAAAACTCAAAACAATACGAACGGTTTCGAACATGGAAATTATTGGAACTTGCCCGTCCGAACGCAAGCTGGTCCATCGCTAACCACCTATTACAGTAATTAATTCATTAAAGTTTAATTGGACGTCATTCAATCGTCAATTCAACCCTGAGATAAACAAGGGAGGCGGAGGAGGAGGGCGCCCTCTACTTCCTCTGTCTGTCTGTTTGTTTGATTACTTTTTGCCTTTTCTTTGCTTGCTCGCTTGCCGGGGAAGCGGGGGCCTTGTTTTATTTGCGCTTGTTTGTTTGTTTATTTGTTTGGTTCTTAATCTGTCGGGTTGCTTTGAAACTGTCGGTTGAATCGAAGTGCTTTGAGAGCAAGGTCGGGGATCGTAATTACTTTCATTAATCTATATTTGCCTTCTCTTTATTTATTTATTTTTTCTTTCTCTCTCTCTCTCATTCTAACTTACGAAAGAGCACCGAATTGTCGAATAGTAATCAATTACAATAAACTACATCAACGCGCTTATTTTTTTTATGAAGTTTTGCACAAAGCAACTCAAGTTATCCTATCTGTTAATTGCAGGATCAATCATTCAAGAGCCACGAAACCGCGCGTATGTACACAGACGGTCACCAGACAATCATGTATGTACGTATGTATGTATGTGTGTATGTATGTGTGTGTGTGCGTGTCTGTGCGCGTCTCCGCTATCGCCATCAGCCGTCGGGATGTATTATGCGTTCAGATAGGCCTACACACCTAATATCAAGACCTCGGGAGCTGATTGGAGAGGATAGGAGGGGGGGAGGGGGAGGGGGAGGGGGAGGGAGAGGATAGGAGTAGGGCTAAGGGGAGGGGAGGGGTAAGGGGAGGGGTAGGGAGAGGATAGGAGGGGTAGGGAGAGGATAGGAGGGTAGGGGGAGGGCTTGTAGGGATAGGGCTAGGGCTAAGGGTAGGGGGAGGGCTAGGGATAGGGGATGGGGAAGGGGTAGGGATAGGGTGAGGGGTAGGGGTAGGGGGAAGGGTAGGGGTAGGGGGATAGAAGGATAGCAGATTTCATACTAGAATCACAACACTACGAAGATCCTCGTGTTAGTATGATCATCGTTGTATATCAGATAAAAATAAATAAATAAAATGAAAAATAAAGGAAATAGAGAGAAAAAGAGATAAACGAGGCAAAAGGGGGGAATAGGAGCATCAAATAAAAAAATAAAGGAAATAGAGAGAAAAAGAGATAAGCGAAGCGAAAGGGGGAATAGGAGCCACAAAAAAATAATAAAAAAAATAATAATAATGAATGAAACAGAGAGAAAAAGAGATAAGCGAGGCGAAAGGTGAGGAATAGAGAGAAAAATAGATAAACGAAGCGATAGGGGGAATAGAGAGAAAAAGAGATAAGCGAGGCGAAAGGGGGGAATAGAGAGAAAAAAGAGATAAACGAGGCGAAAGGGGGGAATAGGAGCCACAGGTAATTTATTCTGTTTATTAACCAACGCCGATCGGGGGCTGACGATGACGCGAGGGACGGCCTTATGGGGTGTGTGTGCGGGGAGGGGGGGGGGGTATAAGTGGTGAGTATGGGGGGGGAGGAGGAGGAGGGAGGGAGGGAAGGGGGGAAAGGGGAGGAGGAGGAGGAGGGAGGGAGGTAGGTAGGGAGGGAGGGGGAAAGGGGAGGAGGAGAAGGAGGTAGGGAGGGAGGGGGAAAGTGGAGGAGGGAGTGGGAAATGGGGAGAAGAGGAGGGAGGGAAGAG
>NW_028234423.1:32661254-32666254 GCF_977035675.1 Penaeus japonicus | reverse complement strand
CATCCACACACACACATCCACACACACACACACACACACTTAAAAACACACATCCACACACACACAACACCCCTCCCTCCCCCCACACACAATCCCCTCACCCCAACTCCCCCCCCACCTCCCACCCCCCCACCCAAATCAGTGAAATCACGACCTTAATGACATAACTCCCCCTTGGTCTTATCTGAACTGTCCCTAAATTGATGTTCTTAAGAAAAGTCGGAGTGGGCGATCGGAGATTGGCGGGGGGGGGGGGGAGGAGAGGGGGGATAGAGGGAGGGATAGAGAAAAATGAGAGGACAGGAAGGAGGGAAGGAGGGGGGAGGGGGGGGGAAGGGGAGGGGAGGAGGGGGAGGGAGGGAGGGAGGGAGGGAGGGAGGATGGGAGGGAGGGACGGAGGGAGAGAGGGAGGGAGGGAGGGAGGGAGGGAGGGAAGGAGGGAGGGAGGGAGGGAGGAGTGAGATAGGAAGAGCGGAGAAACGGAGTAGAAGAAGAAGAAGAAGGGGGAGATGAAGGAGAGGGGTAAGAACAGGAAGAAAGAAGACGATGAGCAGGAGGAGGTGGAGGAATAGGTGAAGATGAAGAGGAGGAGGAGGAATAGGAGGAAAAGGAGGAGAGTAAATAATATTAAGAATAATGAGGATAACAATAAGGAATAGATGAAGAACACGAGGAGGAGAATGAAGAACGAGAAGAAGAAAAGGGAGAACAAGAAGAAATAGATGAAGAAAAAGAGGAGGAGGAAGAAGAAGAAATATATGATGAAGAAGAAAAGGAAGAGGAGGAAGGAACAGAAGAAGAAGACGAGAAAAAGGATGATGAGAAGGAGGAGAAGAAGAAAAAGATGCAGAAATAGAGGAAGGAGACAAAAAAAAAATAAAAAATAGGAAGGAAAGTGAGGCAGAAGAGAGAGAGAGAGAGAAAGTGAGGATAGAGGGCAAGTGGGGAGGGGGGGGAGGAGGAGCCGAGAAAGGCGTAGGGTAGACATGGGAGAAGACGATGAAAAGGAAGAGACAGAAAAAAAAACTTTCCCTCCACCCCCCTCCTCCCTCCCCCTCTCCCCCCCTCTCCCCTCACTCTCCCTCCTCCCTCCTTCTTCCTCCCCCCGAACTCCCCCCCTTTCCCTCTCTCTCTCTCCTTCCCTACCTCTCAAAATCTCCCACTCCCCCATCCCCCCCCTCACCTCTCAGACCCCCTTCCCCCTTACCCACTTTTCAGACTCCCCTCTCCCCCCCCACCTCTCAGACCCCCTTCCCCCCACTTCTCAGACCCCCTTTCCCAGACCCCACATCTCAGACCCCCTCTCCCAGACCCCCACCTCTCAGACCCCTTTCCCTCCCCTCGACCCCCCCACCTCTCAGACCCCCTTCCCCCCAGACCCCCCCACTTCTCAGACCCCCTTCCCCCCCCCCCTCTCAGACCCCTCTCCCCTCACCTTCCCAGCTCCCCTCTATCCGCTCTCCCCCCCTCTCAGACCCCTTTCCCTCTCAGACCCCTTTCCCCCCCCTCCCCCCCACTCTCAAACCCCTTCACCCCCCCTTTCTCAGACCCCCCCCTCTCCCCCCTCTCCCCCCAAACCCCCCCCCCTCACCCACTTCTCAGACCCCCTTCCCCCCCCTTTCCCCCCCTTCCCCCCACTTCTCAAACCCCCCTCTCAGACCCCCCTCTCCCCCCTCCCCCCCCAGCCCCCACCCATAAGGGCTCAAGTGACCTGATCACTGATAATTTGCATAGAGTTACCTTGTCGCTCTTCTCCGTTGAGCGGGTCCGGTTAAAGCGAAACTCCCTGGTTACAGCGGACACCCCTAATAAGACCAAAAACTGTTCAGAGGTTCTGATTACCATCGCCTCCATGGGTGAAAGGAGGGGGGGAGGGAGGGAGGGAAGGGGGGGGGTTGGAGGGGGGGAGAGATTGAGAAAAAATAAGGGTGGCCATTTTTTTTTTTTTTTTTTTTTTTTGTCTTCGTTATTTTGTATGGCAGTTTTGTGATTTTTTGTTTGTTTGTTTTCTGTATGAAATGTGTTTATAGATATATATATACATATATATATATATATATATATATATATATATATATATATATATATATATATATATATTTAATATATATATATACAACGTATACACACCACACACACACACACACACCACACACACACACATATATATATTATATATATATATATATATATATATATATATATATATATATATATATACCACATCGATCTAGTCCTCTCTCTCTCTCTCTTTCTCTCTCTCTCTCTCTCTCTCTCTCTCTCTTCCCTCCCTCCCCTCCCCCTTCACTCCCTCCCTCCCTCCCTCCCCCCTCCTCCCTCCCTCCCTCCCTCCCTCCCTCTCCCTCCCTCCCTCCCTCCTCCCCCTCCCTCCCTCCCTCCCTCCTCCCCTCCCCCTTCACTCCCTCCCCCCTTCGCCCCCCCATCAACAAATATGTATCACCCAGCGATGTCCTGCGTGACGGAACTTGACTCTCATTATCAATGGAGATCGGAACCATCTCCCCTCCCCTCCCTACCCCCCTCCCGCCCCCCCACGCTCCTTCTTCTCCCCCTCAGTACCCTTTCGCTTCTCCTGTTCCTCCTCCTCCTCCTCTTCCTTCTGCTCCTCCTTCTCTTCTTCTTCTTCCTCTTCCTTCTGCTCCTCCTTCTCTTCTTCTTCTTCCTCTTCCTTCTGCTCCTCTTTCTCTTCTTCTTCTTCCTCCTTCTGCTCCTCCTTCTCTTCTTCTTCTTCCTCCTCTTCCTTTTCCTCCTTCTGCTCCTCTTTTTTCTCCTCCTTCTGCTCCTCTTCCTTCTCCTACTCCTTTTCTTCCTCCTCTTCCTTTTCCTCCTCTTCCTCCTCTTCTTCTTCCTCTTCTTTCTCCTCCCTCTGCTCCTCTTCCTTCTCCTCCTCCTTTTCTTCCTCCTCTTCCTTCTCCTCCTCCTTTTCTCCCTCCTCTTCCTTCTCCTCCTCCTTTTCTTCCTCCTCTTCCTTCTCCTCCTCCTTTTCTTCCTCCTCTTCCTTTTCCTCCTCCTCCTCCTCCTCTTCCTCTTCTTTCTCCTCCTTCTGCTCCTCTTCCTTCTCCTCTTCCTCCTCCTTCTTCTTCTCATCTTCCATGTCTTCCCCTTTTCATTGTCCGTCGCCTTCTCTATCCATATTTCTGTTCTTATTCTTCTTATTTTTCTTCTTCTTCTTCTTCTTCTTCTTCTTCTTCTTCTTCTTCTTCTTCTTCTTCTTCTTTCTCATCCCCGTCATATTTTTCTAATCCTCCACTTTATCACTTCTTCCGTTTATAATTTTTATCGCACATTTTCTTAAACACACGTTTCATATTTTCTATATTTTTATTCTTCTTCGTATCCCTTCTTGTATATTTCATTTTTGCTTTAATGATAATGATAATGATGTTAGTAATAATAACGATTACAGAAATGATAATAATGTTAATAAAGATGATAATGATGACAATGATAGTATTCAAGATGATTATAAAAGTAATAACTATAAAGGAGATATTCATAATAATGATAATAATAATAATAATAATAATAATGATAATGATGGTAATGATAATACTTACAATGATGAACCGATAATAAAAATAATGATAATAATGATGTGAGTGATGATTATAATATCAGTGATAATAATAATAATATGGTAATGATAATAACCATAATGATGACAACAACAAAAATAACAACAATAACAATGACGATAATAAAAACTACGATAATGATAATAATAATGTTATATTTAATGATGATAAAAATGATAATAGCAATGATGATGATAAGGATAAGGATGATGATAATGATTATGATTATAATGATAATAATAGTAATAATAATGATGGTGATGATGATGATAACAATTATGAAATTAATGATAATAATTATATTTTCAATTATCAATGATAATGATAATGACATTTTCAATGACAGTGATGATAATGACAATATCATTAATAATAAGAGTAATAACGATGATTGTAATACTAACGACAACAATAATGATAATAGTAATGGTAATAAAGATGATGACGATAATGATAATAACAATGACAATAATATCAATAATGATAGTAATAATGATAATAATAATGATAATGAAATGATAATAATAACGATAATGATAATAATAATGATAATAATAACAATAATGATAATAATGCTAGTCATAATGATAGTAATGAAAATAATCATAATAGATATATGATAAAGAAAAGATAATAATGATAGATATAATTATGATAAGAATATTGATAATAATGATGATGGCCATAACAATAATACTAATAATAATGATAATGATAACAATCATAATGAAAATAATGGTAATGGTAATAAAAACGATAATGATAATGGTAATGATGATGATATTATATTGATATTTGTATTTGTTATTGCGATTATCATAACTACTGCAATTACTATCATTATTGCAATATATCTTGATCCTAAAAAAACGATTTACGTATTGAAATATAATTAATCAAAATCATCATTAAATGAGAGATAAATAAATATCTAAATATATATAGATTCCTTAGAAAAACAATAAACATAATTCGCAGAATATTAATAAAAAATCGGGGTACACAGACCGTTGATATATCTAATTCCTAATTTCTAATGAACGTGCGTGTGGTAACGTATTTATATATATAGGCTGAAGAGCATGAACATTGTTTATGTGTATTTCCATTATTCTTTTGTGTGTGACCATTGTCGTTTTTAATATAAGACACAGTCAATTATTGGTCATTTGTCCCGCGCGAGGCTAGCTCTGACGCGCAAAATACCTCTTCATAAATCGACCTCAAAAACTCATCTAAAACCGTAACCTGCAATTGCATAACTACCAACAATGCAGAGTGAGTCAACAACCTACTCGCGTATGACGTTAAAAGAGCTTTATCCAAAGAAGGAACTAGAAAAAAGACAAGGCTTCCTTATAAGGGGGTTTTACCTGCGTCACTGTACAAATTTGGTCCAATTAC
>NW_028234423.1:32631254-32633754 GCF_977035675.1 Penaeus japonicus | reverse complement strand
AGAAAGAGAAAAAAAATGACGAAATAAAAAGCTGATGAAATAACCAAAGAGTGAATAGAATAGAGAATGGAATTATGAAAGAGAGAAATGACAAAAGAAATTATGAAAGCAATTGAAAACAGAAGAAAACAAGAAATAACACTCTGACTTAACACTGAGGTTTTCATTGTGAGATTTACAAGCCTTGTGAAGGGGGGGGGAGGGGAGGGGGTGTTAGTTGCTTTGTATTTATTAATCTTATTTGCCATTTTCTTTCATTCCTTTCTTTTAATTTGATTTTGTCGTTTCTTGCAGATTTCTTTTATTTGGGTTGATTTCTTTGTTTTTATTTGTTTTTGCTCTGTTTTTGTTTTTTTGTAAATGCCTATACGTGTGCATAGATCTGTGTAATATAATATTTTGTTGTTGTTTGCGGCAAATTATAATATATCAATTATCTAACGAAAAGGAAGACGGAGAGAAAGAAGGAATATGGGGAAAAAATCCTTTAGAATTAACGAAAAGAAATCACACAATACGATGATGAGAAAAGGCGAAATCACAAACACACAAATATATATAATCACAGATATATAAATAAATGCATAAATTGACAAATGAATATACATATGTACATATTTATTTATAAACATACATATACATATATACTATATATATATATATATATATATATATATATATATATATATATATATATATATATATATATATTATATGTGTGTGTGTGTGTGTGTGTGGTGTGTGGTGTGTGTGTGTGTGTGTACATATATATATATATATAATATATATATATATATATATATATATATATATATACATATATATAAAGAGAGAGAGAAGCGGAGACCGAGAACGCAGGGTGACAGCGAGCAGCATCCCGCCGGCGCTGGCAACACTGCAGCGCCTCATCTCTCGAGACACCCGCCTGGCTTCGCTTGATTGTTTCATAAGTTTCATTAAGTTTCACAAGTCGTAGATGTGTCGTCTTCGGATAAGCTACAGGGGGAGGGGAGGGGAAGGGAGGGGAGGAGCGGTAGGGGGGGTAAGGGGACGGGGATGCGTGTCAGAGATGGATAAAGATGATGCTTTTCAGGGATGCTGTTCTCGGATAAATTTCAGAGATGCTGTTCTGGGTAAATGAAAATTTTACTTGGTTGTTCGACGCTGTTGTTTCTTTATTTATCTTTTTCTTTTCTTCTTCTTCTTCTTGTTATTTCATCATTTACATCTTAGATTTATCTAGTTGATTTAATCAAATTTTGCTCTTGTTTGTTTGGCCTTTTTCATGTTTTTTCTTTGAATCACTTTTCAAATGGGTTCTGAGCTTATATATGATTTTTTTCCCTTTTCTTTTTTGCATTATTACCTCCTAAGATCACGTTACATATTTCTTCATATCATCTGACGGGTTTTGTACTTAGAATTACTTTATATTATTTTACATTTGTGTTTTAACTGCTTTGTATTTCTGGAGTTTTGTTGATTTTGTGATCACGTGGTCCTGATGTTGCGTCATGTGGTAAGCTTTTATATCATGTCGCTAGATTGGTATCCAGTCTTCTCTCTCTCTCTCTCTCTCTCTCTCTCTCTCTCTCTCTCTCTCTCTCTCTCTCTCTCTCTCTCTCTCCCCTCTCTCTCTCTCCTCTCTCTCTCTCTCTCTCTCTCTCTCTCTCTCCTCTCTCTCTCTCTCTCTCTCTCTCTCTCTCTCTCTCTCTCTCTCTCTCTCTCTCTCTCTCTCTCTCTCTCTCTCTCTCTCTCTCTTTCTCTCTCTCTCTGTCTCTCTCTCTCTTTCATTCTCCCTCTCCCTCACCGTCTTTCACTCGGCCAGGCCACTCTCTCTCTTCTCCCCATCTCTCCCTTCCTTCAACTTTATATTTCTCTCTTACCTCCTTTGCTTTGGCTTCTTCTTCCTCCTTTCTCTCTCGTTCTCCGTCTTTCTCCTCCCCTTCTCTCCTTCTCCTCCCCCCCAAATTCTCCTCCTCTTATCTTTCTCTTCCTCACCGTGTCCCTTTCCCTCTCCCTCTCCCTCTCCCTCTCCCTCTCCCTCTCTCCACTTCATTCCCCTCCATTCTCTCTCTCTCTCTCTCTTTTCCTTTCTCTCCCAATCCCTCCCCTTCACCCCCATCCCCCTCCCATCCCCTCCAATTCTCCTCTCTCTTTCAACCTTATTAAAAGTGTCTCTGAAATCATAATTAGCACTGTTATAGGAACAGCGAAAGAATATAACACTGCTTTTCGAAATGTACATATCAAAGAAATCTCTTTCCCCTTCCCCTTTCCCCCTCCCCCCCCCTCCCCCTCCCTTAGATCGCTCGCACAAAGGCGCCCCCCAAGTGCCTGCAAACACTAATTCTTAGCGACGATAAAAATTAATACGGTGCAGAAGCTGTATTTTGCAAGCAGGGTCAAACACAGAAGACAATGCTTAACCGAAGTGAGCTTTCACTCTTGCATTTCTTTGGATAAAACGAGCAATCTTCGCTCTTGCTCTTTGACGTAA
>NW_028234423.1:32616254-32618754 GCF_977035675.1 Penaeus japonicus | reverse complement strand
AGAGAGAGAACGAGAAAGAGAGAGAGAGAACGAGAAAGAGAGAGAGAGACTAAAAGAGAGATAGAAAGAACGAGAAAGAGAGAGAGAGAGAACGAGAAAGAGAGAAAGAGAACGAGAAAGAGAGAGAAAGAGAGAGAGAGAGAGAGAAAGTGAGAGCGTGAATATGTGAATATGCGAGTGTGTCTGTGTGGTAGAAAGAGATAGTGACAGAGTGAGTCTGTACCTTCAAGTGTTAGTGTTTAGCGGGGGGGAGGAAGTCAGAGTTAGGTGGGGGGGGAGTCGGGGGGGGTTGTTACTCTCGGTCTACATGGAACTTCTCTTCTTAAGATTCTTGAAAACGATATTCTGTTACGAAATTATCGATCGGTATCCTGTATTACGAGATTAAATCACCTTTGTTGAACGTTCGACTAATGTTCGACTAACCTTATTTTTTCTTTGATATTTCTATTTCTCTCATTCTTTTTTTTTTTTTCTTGAGATTTTCCGTAATGGAAAAGAAAAAAACGAAAAAGGACATGGAATGCGATAAAAAGAAGGAAGTGGGGGGGTAGGGTAGGGGAGGGGAGGGGAGGGGAGGGGAGGGGAGGGAGGGGGATAGAGGAGGGAGGGAAGGGGGAAGGGGGAGAAGGAAGAACGAGCGACTCTCTGGCGGCCTTTGGCATCGACCAGATAATATGCAAGACTACCTAGTGTCCCCCCCCTCCCTTTGGCCCCTCCCCCTCCCCCTCCCCTCTCCCTTTCCTCCTCCCCTTTCCTCCCCCCCCCCTCCTCTCTTCCCCTCCTCCCTCTCCTCTCCATCTCTTCCTCCTGCTCTTACCTCCTACCTCCCCCCCTCTCGTCCTCCTCCCTACCCCCTCCTCTTCCTATTCCTCCTCCTCCTCCTACTCCCTCCCCCTCCTCCTCTTCCTCTCCCCTCTCTCCCCCCTCTCCCCTCCCCTCCCCTCCCCCCCTTCTCACTCTGTTCTCTGTTCTAACCGGAGTTCATTTTGCATATTACCTGCTTTGCGTTCAGTACACCATGAAGGTTCAACGCAAGTACGGTTCCAGAGTCTACGGAAGAGGTTCTCTCGGTGGTTCACTCTTCACTCGGAGGAGGTTCACTCGGAGGAGGTTCACTCGGAGGAGGTTCACTCGGAGGAGGTTCACTCGGAGGAGGTTCAATCGGAGGAGGTTCACTCGGAGGAGGTTCACTCGGAGGAGGTTCTCTCGGAGGAGGTTCACTCGGAGGAGGTTCTCTCGGAGGAGGTTCAATCGGAGGAGGTTCAATCGGAGGAGGTTCTCTCGGAGGAGGTTCTCTCGGAGGAGGTTCACTCGGAGGAGGTTCAATCGGAGGAGGTTCTCTCGGAGGAGGTTCAATCGGAGGAGGTTCAATCGGTGGAGGTTCATTCGGAGGAGGTTCACTCGGAGGAGGTTCACTCGGAGGAGGTTCAATCGGAGGAGGTTCACTCGGAGGAGGTTCACTCGGAGGAGGTTCACTCGGAGGAGGTTCTCTCGGAGGAGGTTCAATCGGAGGAGGTTCACTCGGAGGAGGTTCTCTCGGAGGAGGTTCAATCGGAGGAGGTTCTCTCGGAGGAGGTTCACTCGGAGGAGGTTCAATCGGAGGAGGTTCAATCGGTGGAGGTTCATTCGGAGGAGGTTCACTCGGAGGAGGTTCAATCGGAGGAGGTTCTCTCGGAGGAGGTTCACTCGGAGGAGGTTCACTCGGAGGAGGTTCTCCGGTGGATCGGAGGAGTTCAATCGGAGGAGGTTCACTCGGAGGAGGTTCTCTCGGAGGAGGTTCATCGGACCTCGGACACTCGGAAGTTCACTCGTGGAGGTTCATTCGGAGGAGGTTCACTCGGAGAGGAGCAATCGGAGGAGGTTCACTCGGGAGGTTCAATCGAGAGGTTCATCATCGGAGTGGTTCACTCGGAGGAGGTGTTCTCATCGGAGGAGGTTCTTCGGAAGGTTCACTCGAGGAGTTCTCGGAGGAGGTTCTTCGGACTCGAGGTTTCACTCGGAGGAGTTCTCTCGAGAGGTTCAGTTCGGAGGAGGTCACTCGGAGGAGTTCTTCATCGGAGGAGGTTCACTCGGAGAGGTTCTGGAGTTCAATCGGAGAGTTCTCTCGGAGGAGTTCAATCTTCCGAATTCACTCGGAGGGGTTCATCGGAGGAGGTTCACTCTCATCGGAGAGGTTCGTTCACTCGGAAGAGGTTCAATCGAGGAGTTCTCGGAGGAGGTTCACTCCTCCGGAGGAGGTTTCTCGGAGGAGGTTAATCGGAGGAGGTTCTCCCCGGAGGAGGTTCACTCGGAGGAGTTCCTCGAGAGGTTCACTCGGAGAGGTTCACTCGAGGAGTTCTCGAGGAGGTTCAATCGGAGGAGGTTCACACTCGAGGAGGTTCCCTCGGAGGAGGTTCACTCGGAGAGGTTCATCGAGGAGGTTCATTCGGAGGAGGTTCACTCGATCGGAGGAGGTTCAATCGGAGGAGGTTCATCAAACGGAGGAGGTTCACTCGAG
>NW_028234423.1:32588680-32603654 GCF_977035675.1 Penaeus japonicus | reverse complement strand
TGTGTGCGGGGTGTGTGTGTGGTTTTGTGCTCTACTTACACCACACTATTTTGGGTATGCTAATCCCCCAAAATCCCCTTTTTCCCCCTTTTTCAAAATCCCAATTACCTTTGGTTTCATCCACTTCCAAAAGGGAAATTTTATTTCACCATCTTTAAAGACAATTTTGGAAAAAAATTATTAAAATTCACTTTCAAAAAATCATCAAAATAGGTCATTTTCTTTTTTAAACCCAACAATTATCACCAATTTTAAAAAAACCCATAAAATAAAAAATTTTTCGCCTCGAAATAACACAAAAGTACAAAACACCACACACACAAAACACACACCAACGCTCACGCACCACAAAACCACACACACACCACACACCCACACACACACGCACCTTGCACGCACACTTTACATGCAAACGAAATAGGGAAAGATGATGATAACAGGGTTTTAAATGAAATGATGATTAAAAGATGACGAAAAAGGATTACAAAAAATACTATACTACCCACTTTTTAAAAAAATTGATAGAAAAATTAAGAAAAAAAAAATGATAATATGATAAAAAAAACAATGATAAGATAATAAAAATGATTTTAAATTTTGGGGAAAAAATTGAAAAAAACATTAAAATAAACTAAAAAAGTTTAATAATAAAATAATAGTAACATTAATAATAATACAAATAATGAAAATAATAATAATAATAGAAGAGAAGGATAAACAACTTTAATAAATTACTAAAAATGAAAATTAAAAAGGGAAAATAAAAATTAAAAAAGGATAATAAGAATTAATAAAAAATAATAATAAAAATAATAAAATTTAAAAAACAATATAAAAATTGTTTAAAATAATAATAATAATGAAAATAATGATGTTAAAAATGAAAAAAGATGTTAATAATAAAAAAGAAAAATTGATAATAATGTGAAAAAAAGGATAAAATGATATAATAATAAGAATAAAAAATCTTAATGATAATAATAATATAAAAATTATAAGGGAAAATAATAATCTTAATAATGATAACGAAAATTTAAAATAGTAATAAAATGAAAGGAGTACAGATACTTGAACTAAAAGAAAATGAGGATTATCCAACAAAAACAGAGCACTAACCAAAAAAATAAATGATTAAACAATAGGGGAATCGAAACAATTTTAAATTTATAATTTAAGGGTAACTGAAAAATTTATGATAACAAAAAAAAAATTTTAATAATAAATAATTTTCATGATAAAATAAATTGGAAAAATGATAATTATAAATGAAAAAAATAGAAAATGATAAAATTGGGATATAAAATTTTTATATAAATAAAAAAAAATGAGAAAATGTGTTTAAAAGGGTTGTGAAGATAATAATAATTATGTTAATAATAATAGTAAAAAAATGATAAGTTGATGACAAAAAAAAGCAAAAATAGGATATAAAAATTTTAAAAAGGTAATAATAACAACGATTTTAAAAAAAATACAACAACAATAAAATAAAAATGGGGGGTGATAATAATAATACAAAACAACAAAGACACCCAAAAAGAAACTCAGAGAGAAACGGGCCCTTTGTCACCCGTTTTAAACCCTTTTACCTAAGCTCTCCCACGCTAGTGCCCCTCCCCCCCTAAATAGCCGTAAGGTCAAGGGGTTTAAGACAAGCTATTTTTAAAGACTTATATAAAACCCCCAGTAATGCAAAATTCGGTGGGTTAAAGGGGTAGTGCTGACGTGGGTCGTTTTGGATGGGGGTGAGGGAAGGGGAGGGGAAATGAGGTTTATGGTTTAATGGGGGGTTAAAAAAAAAGGGGAAGGAAAGGGGAGTAAGGTTGAGGGAAGGGGAATAAAGTAGGTGAATGAGGGAAGGGGAGGTGAAGGGGAAGGTTTAACAAGTGAAGGGGAAGGCAAGGGAAGTAAATTTAAGGGGAAGGGGGGAAGGGGAAGGTGAGGTGATGGTGAATGGAATAAAGTGATGGTGGAAAAAAATGAAAAGAAGGGGAAAAAAACCAGGAAAAAAACTGTTAAAAAAAGTAAGTATTCTTTTTTTCTATGCATGGTTTGATGTTTATCAGGGAAATTTTTCATGATGCCGGAAAAAAAAAGGGAGTGGGGTGAAAGGGGATAAAAAAAATAATAAAGATGAGGTAACAAAAATCCCGGTTATAAGGGAAAAAATAGGGGAAATTTTTTTCGTTATAAATGTTTTAAAAAAAAATAATTGGTATTAATTGAAATGAGATAAAATGAGGGTTAAAAAAAAGAAGTAACAATGAAAAAAATTGGGAAAAAAAACACCAAGATTATTTACTTGAAGGAAGAACTTGAGAAAATAAATTAGATTCCCCCCCCAAAGATTTTTCCTTCCTTCACCCCCCCCCACCCCCCCCCCCCCCCTCCCCCTCCCCTTACCGTAATCACCACCCCTTAGAATCACACCAATTATCTTTGGTCTATCATATTATTCGTTTTGTTTTTCCCTTTTTTTTCTTCCCCCTCTCTCTCTCCCTCTCCCCCGTATCTCTTCCCTCTTTTCTCTCTTTTTCCTTTCCCTCCTCTTCTTTCCCCTTCTCCTTTTCCTTTTTCCCCCTCTCCTCTCTCTCCTCTTTTTCTCTCCCCTTCTGCCTCTTTTCTCCTCTCTCTTCTCTCTCTCTCTCCTTCCTTCTCTCTTTTTCTTCCTTCTTCTCTCTCTCTCTCCCCTTTTCTCCTCTCCTCTCCTCCTCTTTTCTTTTTCCCTCCTCTCTATCCTCTTTCAGGGTGTTTTTTATTTTCATTATTTTTTTTCTACCTTTAGGACCCTTTTAATTTAACGTTTTTAGTTTTTTTCAAAAGTAAAGTTTTAGGAAAAAAAAGAAACCAAAAAAAAAAAAAAAAATCCAAAAAAAAAACAATTTACGCCAACTTCTTCCAGGGACGGAAAGGGCGTCGCTCCCGCAGAGTTTTGTTTACAATTCCGCCCTTTTATTTCCCCCGCTTTCTCTTCCTTTTTCTCTCTCCCCTATCTATCTACCTATTCCCCTACCTACTTCTTTTACTATCTATCATCTACTATCCTCTATCATCTCTGTTTTAATATTTATCTTCCTACTACAATTACCATCTACTGCCCCCTACTTATCTAAAAAATGAAAGAAGAAAGAAATAAAGCGAGAAGGGGAAGGGAAAAGAGAGAGATAAAAAAAGCTACTAGTTTAATGATAATAATAATAAGAATAAAAAAGGGAAAAGAGAGAGAGGAAAAAAGAGAGAAAAGAAGGGGAAGAAAGAGAAAAAATAAAAAAGGGGTTGAGAAGGAGAAAGAAAAGAAGAGAGAGAAGAGAAGGGAGAGGGAAAAAAGAGAAAAAGAGAAGAGAGAAAGAGGGGGAAAAGAGAGAGAGAGGGGGGATAAGAAAAACTACTAGCTAGTTAAAAAGATGTAGATAGATAAAGAAAAAAGGAGATGGAAAAGGGGAAGGGGAGATGAGTCAAGAGATAATAATAGATAGGGAATACTAAAAAATAATAATAATGATAAAATAGAAGAAAGAAGAGGAGAGAGAAGAATGAGATAGATAAAGAAAAAGAGGGAAAATAAACCCACGCAGTTCCTCCCCAACCCGTTCCTTTTTCCCCGTCTTCCAGGGGGCGTGTGGCGTTCCAAAGGGTCGTCTGAGGGTTTTTTTTGAGGGGGGGGGGGGAAGGGGGGGGGGGGGGAGTATTGGGGGGGGGCGGGGGGAGGGGTAGGGAAAAGGAAGGGGGAAAGGGGGGGGAGGGGGTAAGGAAGGGGGGGAAAGGGGTTAAATGGGGGAGAGAGAGAGAGAGAGAGAGAAGAGGGGGAGAAAAAAGAAAAAGAAAGGGGGGGAAGAGGGGAAAAAGGGAAGGGGGGGTCAAAGGAAAGAGAAAAGGGAAAGGGTGAAAAGGGGGGGAAAGGGGGCGAGGGAAAAGGAAGTGGGGGGAAGAAAAAAAAAGGGGGACAAAAAAAAAATTTGGAAAAGGAAGGGAGGGAGGGGGGGGGATGGGGGGGAAAGGGGGAAAGAATAAGGGGAGGGGGGGAAGGGGGAAAAAAAGGGGGGTGGGGTAGGTAAAAAAGGGAGGGGGGGGGGAAGGGGGAAGGGGGGGGGGAGGGAAGGGGGTCCCCACGGGGCCTTGAGCTTTGGGGGATTAAAACAATAAAGAAAAGGGGGCGAATCCCCCGGGGCCATTCCGATTTTTGGGGAATAGATAAAAAAAAAAAAAAAAAAAGGGGCCTTCCTTTCCCGGGGCCTTTTTCCCTTTCCTATTCTCTCTCTCCTCCTCACCCCCCCCCTTTCCCCTCATTTCGCTTCTCTCTCTTTCCCCCCTCCTTTCTTTCCCCTCTCCCCTTCCTTCTCTCTCTCCCCTCCTCTCCTCCTTTTCCCTCTTTTTTCTCCTCTCGGGGTCTCTCCCCCTCCCTCTTTCTCTCTCCTCCTCTTTTTTTCTCTCTTTTCCTTCTCTTATTTTCGGTTTTTTTTCCCCCCCCTTTTTTCTCTCCAAAGGTTTTAAAGTAAAAAATTTAAAAAAAAAAAAAAAAATTTTAAAGGGTTAAAACAGACAACCGTTTTCCTTTCCTATTACTTTTCTCTTATTCTTTTATTTTCCATTAATCTCCCAAATTTTTTCGGCGTCGTCTCTGCTTTTACATTACCTCCAGGGGAAATCCAGGGGGCCCAAACCGCCCCTCCCCCCCCCCTTTTTTCCCCCCCCCCCTCCCTCCCCTTCCCCCCCCCCCCCTCCCTCCCCTCCCCCCTCCCCCTTCCCCTCCCCCCCCCCCCCCAACCCCCCCCCTCCTCCCTCCTCACGCCCCGCCCGAATCCCCCCTTTTCCCCCCCCCCCCACCCCCCCTCCCCTTCCCCCCTTTCCCTCCCCCCCCCCCCTCCCCGTTTCCCCTCCCCCCTCTTCCCCCCTCCCTCACGCCCCCCTCCCCCCCCCTCCCTCCCCCCCCCCCTTTCCCTCACCCCTTCCTCCCCTCCCCCCCAGCCCCCCCCCCTTTCCCTCCCCCCCCTCCTCCCTCCCCAGGGGCTTCCCCCCTCCCTCCCTCCGCCCCCTCCCCCCAAACCCTCCCCCCCCCCCCTCCCCCCTCCCCGCTCCCTCCGCCCTCAGCCCCCCCCCCCCCCTCCCTCAGGGGCCTCCCTCCCTCCGCCCTTCACCCCTTTCCCCCAATCCCCCCTCTTTGGTTGTTGCATTTGCCCGCCCCCCCGGGGGAAACCCCAAGCCCCAGATACTAAGAAAGACATCAGGCGGAGAGCTCGATGCAAGATCCCCGCTGGTCGTAAAACCAATTAAATCCCATTTATAATGAGGATATGGAATCTATTTTGGTTCTCTTTTTTTTTTTTTTTGTTTTTTTTTTTTTTAGGGGAGTAGTGGGAGATGGGGGGGTGTGAGGGGGGTTGTTGGTTGGTGAGGGGATGGTTAGGGGTTAGGGGTGGGGGAAATATGGATGGTGGGGGGTGTGGGAATATATTGATGGGGGGGGTGATGCTCTGGTGGGTCCGCGATTGGGAAGGATGTCGAATGGAAGGATGGAAAGGGTGGGTGAGAGGGGAGAGGCGGGGCGAGGGGGGGCAAAGGGGGGATGCGCGGGGGGGGTTCGTGTTTATTTTCGGGAAGGAGTGAAGATTGACAAGAGGACTAGGCCATAGGGGGGGGGTGGAGTGGTTTGTGGTACCACAGCCACGCGCCGAGAGAGAGATAGGAGAGAGAGAGAGATGAGAGAGAGAGAGAGAGGAATAGGAGAGAGAGAAGAAAGAGAGAGGGAAGAAAGAGGAGAGAAGAGGAGGAGAGAGAGAGAGAGAGAGAGAGTAGAGAGAGAGAGAGAGAGAGGAGAGAGAGAGAGAGAGAGAGAGAGATAGGATGGGAGGAGATGAGAGTGGAGAGAGAGTAGAAAGAGAGAGAGTGAGATAAGAAAGATGATGAGAGAGAGAGAAAGCATAGAGAGAGAGTCTCGCTCCTCTTCTCTCTCGCTCATTCTCGCGTCTCTCGCTCTGAGATGTAGGAGGGTGTGTAGAAGAGTGTCGAGAGCATGACATGAGAGAAGAGAGAAGAGTGAGTGAGAGGGAGGCGAGAGGCTAGAGAGAGACGCGATAGAGAGAGTGAGAACTAGAGAGAGAGAGAGAGAGAGAGGCGGAGCGAGCCGACGCGCAGTGCCTAAATAAACTAATCTTGCCCAGTAACTTTTATCCTTTCCTAACTTTAATCAATTTTAATTCAATTTGCGGACGTCAGCCCTGGCTTCGTGCCGGGGCGATTTCACGGAAGAGCTTCAGCTTATGGATTCCAGAAAGAATGAACTACGGGGAGGGGGGGCGGGATCCAGCCTTCGGCCCCGTGTCATAAGGGCCGGGACGGGGGTGTTGGGGTGGGTTCTGCGGCTGAATTCTGTGGTAGACATATTTTTGCGCGGTGCTGTACTTATGAACCTGTGTGTGGGAGAGGGGTGTTGTGGGGTGGAGGGGCAGGGTCGGGAGGGGGACAGGTGTTTGCGAGGGGGGCGTGTGAGAGAGAGAGAGAGAGGAGTGAGAAGAGAGAGGGAATCAGGAATGGATAGAGAGAGAGAGAGAGGAGAGAAGAGGGAGTGAGAGAGAGAGAAGATGGGGGGGGGAGTGGGAGAGAGAGGAGAGTCCTAAGAGGGGGATGAGGAGAGGGAGAGAAGCGAGAGGAGGAGAGAGAGTGAGCGAGAGAGAGGAGGAGATGAGAGAGAGAGAGAGGCATTCGAGAGAGGAGAACCTGGAGAGAGTGAAGGAGTGAGAGAGAGAGTGAAAGGATGAAGTGAGAACGAGAACGAGTGAAAGACGAGGAAAGAAGAGAAAGAGTTGTGATGAAGTGGAGAGAAAGAGAGAGAGAGGATGAGAGATGGGAGAGGGAGGGAGGGGGAGAGACAGGGGGGAGGAGAGTGAGAGGATGGGAGAGAAAGAGAGAGGGTGAGGAGGTGGAGGAGAGAGAGAGAGAGGAGAGAGTAGAACGAGAAGAAGAAAGAAAGAGAGAGAAAGAGAGAGAGAACGAGAACGACGAAAGACGCGGAGAAAGAGAGAGCGGAAGAGAGAGAACGAGATAGGACAGAAAGAGAGAGAAAGTGAGAGAAGAGAGAAGTTGAAAGTGGATGGATGTGAGCGTGAATATGTGAATATGCGAGTGTGTCTGTTGTGGTAGAAAGAGATAGTGACAGAGTCAGTCTGTACCTTCAAGTGTTAGTGTTTAGCGGGGGGGGGGAAGTCAGAGTTAGGTGGGGGGGTGTTTGTCGGGAAAAAAAGTCGGGGAAAGTGAAAAGAGAGTCAGGGGGGTGGGGGGAGTTGTTGGGGTTGTTTGTTGGGGGGGGGGGGGGTTTGTTGACTTCTCGGTTCTTTTTCTACCATGGAACTTCTCTTCTTAAGATTCATGAAACACGATTAATTCTGTTATCGAAATTATCGATCGGTATCCTGTATTACGAGATTAAATCACCTTTGTTGAAGAAGCTGTTGAGTGCGGAAGGACTAACCTTTTTTGTTCGTTTGATATAGAGAGAGCTATTTTTCTCTCATTCTTTTTTTTTTTTTGTTTTGAGATTTTGGCCGTAATGTGAAGAAGAATAATTAAAAAACGAAATAAAAAATGGACATGGAATGCGATAAAAGAGAAGGGAAGTGGAGTGTTTTTAGATGTAGGGGGGGGGTGTCATGGGGTGTGAGGGAGGGGTTGAGGGTGAGGGGATGGTGGTGTGTGGGGGTGGGGGTTGGGATGGGTTGGGTAGAGGTGAGAGGGGGAAGGGTTAGGGTAGGGGGTTAAGGGAGTCGTAGGGGAGGGGGAGGGTGAAGGGAGTAGGGGGGGTGGGGCTAAGAGGGGGAGGGGAGGCAAGGGGGAGATAGAGGGAAGGGGAGAAGGTAAGAGAACGAGCGACTCTTGGCGGCCGTTTGGCATCGACCAGCATAATATGCAAGACTATGTCCTAGTGTCCCCCCCGTCCCTTAGGCCGACCTTGGGCCCCCTGCGTCCCCTCCCCTCGTCCCTTTCTTCCTCTGCGCCCTTTCCCTCCCCCCGCGGCCCCCTCCTCTCTTCCCCCTCCTCCCTATCCTCTCCATCTCTTCCTCCTGCTCGTGAATACCTCCTTACCTCCCCCCCTTCGTCCTCCGCGTCCCTACCCCACTCCGTCTTCCTATTCCTCCTCCTGCACCCTACCAACTCCCTTCCCCCTCCTCCTCTTCCTCTCCCGCTCTCTTCCTCCCCCTTTCTCGACGGCCCTCCCCCTCCCCGGTCGGCGGCCCCCTTCTCACTCTGTTGCAGGCTGTTCTGAGGAACCGGAGTTCATTTTGTTGCATATTTAGCCTGCTTTTGCGTTAGTGAGTTTTCCATGAAGTGTTCAACGAAAAACAAAAGTTAACGGTTCTTTTTCCACAGATCTACGGAAGAGGTTCTCTCTGGTGGTTTTTCAACTCCGATCTTCGGAGGAGGTTCACTCGGAGGAGGTTCACTCGGAGGAGGTTCACTCGGAGGAGATTCACTCGGAGGAGGTTCACTCGGAGGAGGTTTCTCTCGGAAAGGGTGTGTTCTCTCGCAGGAGGTTCTCTCGGAGGAGGTTCTCTCGGAGGAGGGGAGGGTTCTCTCGTTGGAGGAGGTTCACTCGGGAGGAGGTTCAAAGCCTGTCGTGAGGGAGAGGGAAGATTCACGACGGAGGGAGGAATTTCACAATCGGAGGAGATTCACTCGGAGGAGGTTCACTCGGAGGAGGTTCACTCGGAGGAGGTTCACTCGGAGGAGATTCACTCGGAGGAGGTTCACGTCGGAGGAGGTTCACTCGCGAGGAGGTTCTCTCTGGAGGGAGGTTCTCCATCGGGAGGAGGTTTCTCTCGGGAGGAGGTTCTCTCGTAGGAGGTTCACTCGGAGGAGGGTTCACTCGGATGGAGATTGCACTCGGAAGAGGAGGAGATTCAGCGTCGGAGAGAGAGGAGGTTCATCGGAGTGGAGGATTCACTCGGGACCCAGAGGAGGTTCCCTCGGAGGAGGGTGGTTCTCTCGGAGGAGGTTCTCTCGGAGGAGGTTCTCTCGGAGGGAAGGTTCCACGCGGAGGAGGTTCACTTCGGAGGAGATTCACTCGGAGGAGATTCACTCGGAGGAGGTTCACTCGGAGGAGGTTCTCTCGGAGGAGGTTCTCTCGGAGGAGGTTCTCTCGGAGGAGGTTCTCTCGGAGGAGGTTCACTCGGAGGAGGTTCACTCGGAGGAGATTCACTCGGAGGAGATTCACTCGGAGGAGGTTCACTCGGAGGAGGTTCACTCGGAGGAGGTTCTCTCGGAGGAGGTTCTCTCGGAGGAGGTTCTCTCGGAGGAGGTTCACTCGGAGGAGGTTCACTCGGAGGAGGTTCACTCTGTTCAAAGAACCCCCCCCCCCCCCGTCCCCTGTCGAGGTTCTCTGCATCTGCCGCGGCCGATTCGGTTCAGTCTTTATCGGAATTCGGGTTTTATGATCATTGATGTTATTATTATTATTATTATTAATGTCATCGTCTATATTTCTCTTTCTACTTCAGTGATGATTTATATATATATTTTTAAAATTTTATATAACATAATGATATCAAACAGAAGCAATCCGCATATTGAGTGCATATGAAATTTATTGTTCATATATATCTAAAACCATATTTTTAAGTATCATATTATTTTCCAAAGACAAATAATACAAAATAAGTCGTTACCTCATCCATCTACGTTTACTTTTCCAGATAATAAAATATCAATAATTTTAATGTTTGAGAGAGAGAGAAAAAAAAAAGATAAACCTGTTTGCTTTTCCAACACATAAAGGTAATTTTTTAAATATGAAATACCATTTATATATGGAACATATAAACTTTTTGAATAACTTTTTATCTTGAAGACAATAAAAAAATGATGTTGATTATAATGATAGTGACAGTAATGATAATGATAATGATGATGGTAATAATATTAATGATGATGATAATAATAATGATAATGATAATGATGATAGTAATGGTGATAATAATAATGCTGAATGTATAATATTCTAAACTGGATGATAATAGAATGGTAGATGGGGGGATTCTAATAATCGTAATAAAGGCAGATGGAATAAATAGATGATGGGGGGCGCTGCATAGATAATTGTATAAAAGTGTTGCATAATAATAATTATAATAGAATCCTGATAATAATAATTATTAATTATTAATAAGCGGAAGGAAGGGCGGAGAGGGGGGGGGGGGGGGGGGGGGATAATAATGATTATTTAATGATAAAAATAATGATAATGATTATAATAATAATGATAACAACAACAACAATAATAATGATGATGATAATAATAATAATAATGATAATAATGATAAAAATTATAATAATAATAATAATAATAGTAATAATAATAACAACAACAATAACAACAACAACAATAATAAGTCAAAAATGTAAGGTAATGATAAAAAGCGCGATGAAGTGACGCGAGTTAAGAGATAATGGTGTGAAAGAATCTTAAAAGCCATAAAAAATGCTGATGACGTGTAAGAGGATTCTAATAATAGGAAATAATAACTAGTCAACTCCCTGTACTAGTGATACCAAATAAATGGAGACAACAATATTGACAACAATAATGATAATGATGATAACAATGATAATAGTAATGATAATGATAATAACAATAATGATGATAATAATAATAATAATAATAATAATAATAATAATAATAATAATAATAATAACAATAATAACAATGATGATAATGACATAAAATATTCTATTGATATTAATAATAGTGATAAAAGTAATAAATGAATACGGTGATAGTGCTAACAATAGTAATTATGATAGCGATGATGATAATAGTAATAACAATGAGGATGATAGTATTAGTAATGATAACAATGGTATCCATTAATACTAATAATGATAATGATGCTCCGTAATAATAGTATGAATAATGAAGATGATAATGACGATAATATTCATGATTATATATATGACGATAATATTTTCATAATATTGATAATGATAAGGATTGTGATAATACAAAATACTGAGGATAATAATAACGTTCATAATAATAGTAGTGGTAGTAATAGTAGTAATGATAATGATAGTGATAATGATAATAATATTTATCATGACAATAAGTACGAAAACAATCAATTTTCGTTTCTCTCCCTCTCTCTCTCTCTCTCTCTCACACACACACATACACACACACACACACACACTTTTTTCTGCATCTCATTATTTCTCAAATATCATGTGCAATTGGTAAATTTCCCGCTTCCCCTTAAAGAAAAGTGAATATGAAACATGTTTTATCCTCGCGGTCTCTCTCTCTCTCTCTCTCTCTCTCTCTCTCTCTCTCTCTCTCTCTCTCTCTCTCTCTCCGTCTTTCTCTTTCTCTCTCCCTCTCTTCCTCCCTCCCCTCCCCCTCTCTCTTTCTCTCTCTCTCTCTCTCTCTATCTCCCTCTCTTCCTCCTTCCCCTCTCTCTCTCTCTCTCTCTCTCTCTCTCTCTCTCTCTCTCTCTCTCTCTCTCTCTCTCTCTCTCTCTCTTCCTCCCTCCCCTCCCCCTCTCTCTTTCTCTCTCTCTCTCTCTCTCTCTCCCTCTCTTCCTCCTTCCCCCTCTCTCTCTCTCTCTCTCTCTCTCTCTCTCTCTCTCTCTCTCTCTCTCTCTCTCTCTCTCTCTCTCTCTCTCTCTCTCTCTCTCTCTCTCTCTCTCTGTGGCGATCGTCGACGCCCGGACGGATGTATTCAGTCTTCTCCGTGTGGATTTGTATAATAACCGACCATATTCATTAAACAGGAAACGCGGGTGTCATTATGCCCTCCCGTTTTGTTCTCTTTATTTTTTTACTGTCCTTAATTTGTGTTACGAATGTCGAGTTCGTTGCATTTTGAATTTTAAGACGACGAGAAATTAGGTTTTCATTGTAACTGTGTTGTAATAGCTTATTTAAACACGTTTTTTTGTATGAGAACAAATACATGTCTTCAGACACACTAATACGCAAATACGTACGAATACGCGTGAACACACATAATAACGCTAACATACAGAGACATACACACTCACTAACACACATAAACACACACACACGCACATAAACACACACACACGGATATACACACGCATATAACACAAACACACACACAGAGACATACACACTCACAAACAAACACAAACACACACACACACACGCGTCACAAATACCCACACCAACCCAACCCCTCTCCTGCTCTCCTCTTCCCTTCCCCTTCCCCCCTCCCCCTCTCCTCTTCCGTTCCCCTTCCCCCATCCGCCACTAACCCCCCCTCCCCCTCCCCCCTCCCCCTCCACCCTCCCCCTCCACCCTCCCCCTCCCCCGCCCCCCACAACACACAATGTCAGTTCACCTTTCCTTAATCCCTCTCTATGCATAATATCCCTGTTTATCCTACCTTGCGCTTCGTCTATTGTTTCTCTCGCTGATCCTCTCTCGCCCGCTGTCTCTTCTTTGCTCATTAGACGCCGCCTTGAACCCTTTCGAGACCTGAAGCCCTGAGAACCTTGAACCCTTTTTTAACATGGGAACCCGAAGACTTTAAGACCCTGAAATTCTGAGGCTCTGAGATCCTGAGACTTTGAACCTCTGAAACACTGAGATTCTGAGACGCTGAACCTTTAAGAACCTGAGATCCTGAGCTTATGAACCTCTGAAACACTAAGATCCTGAGACTCTGAACCCCTGAAATCCTGAGATCCTGACACACTGAACCCCTGAAACACTGAGATCCTCACACACTGAACCTCCGGAAACCTTGAATTCCTAAGACCTTGACACGTTGAACCCCAAAAACTCCGAACCACCCAAACCGCGGGACTCTGAACCGCTGAACCTCTATGCTCTTTAATTTAATGATCTAATTAATTTAACCCTTTAATTCGAACCTTCTCATCTCTCCTCCTTAGTTATTATCGGTTGTCTTTCGCTTCCCTTTCGTTGGTAATTAGTGTTATTAGCGCCGTGGTGTTATTGTCACTTTAAACATCATTATTTGCTTACTGTTATTAATCTTATTTACTGTTATTAAGTCTTTTTTTTATATTATTACTCTTGTTGCTGTCATGAAAATCATCACTATTCTTTTTTTTCTTTTTTTTATTGTTTTCCTTCTTATTATTGCTATTATTATTTCTTTGTTATGATAGTTTAATCTTTATCAAAGCGTAATTATTATCATGATCATTGTCGTTGTTTTCGATATCATTATCCTTATCAGCATTATCATTATTATTATTATCATTATTGCCATTATCATTATCATTAACATTATTAATATTGTTAATACTATCATTAGCAATATTATCATTATTTTCATTGTTATTGTTGCTGTTTTATGATTATCATTATTATTATGTTGATCACCATCATCTTTATCACCATTGCTGTTGTTAGTTTGTTTATTATCATTATGATGATGATTATTGTTATTATCATTGTTATTAATATTATTATTAGTAGTGTTATTATCATTATTACTATTATTATCACTACCTTTATAAGTATTATTATTATCATCATTATTACCGTTGTTCTTATTCTTATTGATATGCGTGTTATTCTTATTCTTATTTTTTATTCTTTTATTATTGTTGATATTATTATTATTTTTATTATTATTATAATTATTATTATTATCAATGTTATTATCATCATTATCTTACCATTATTGTCATTATCATCATTATCGTTGTTATTAATAATACTATTAAAACTATAACTATTATCATTATTATTGCTATTCTTATTATCATGATTGTAATAATAATTATTTTTATCTATATCAATATTAATATTAATTATTATCAATTAATTAATAAAATCAATAATTGTTATCGTTATATCTATTATTATCTTCATCATTATAATTAATTCTAGTGTTATTGATATCATTGTTGTTGTTGTTATCATTATTATCATTAATTGTACTACAACAATTAATTACTATTACTGTTACTATTACTGCTACTACTACTATTATTGTTATTATAATCATTATTATCATTATTGTTGTTCTTCTTATTATTATTTTTATCATTGGGATTTTTACGTTTATCACCCATACCATTGTCACTCTCAGAATATCATAACCATTGTTATCAAATCTGTTATCATCGTTACAATCATTATCCTCTCTCTCTCATCTTTCCTTCTCTCCTAATCCCCTCTACACCCCTCCCTCTCCCCCATCCCCCACCCCATTCCTCTGCCCCACCCCTGCCCCTCTCCCCTCCCCCCTTCCCCTTTCCCTCCTATGATAGTGCCATACTCCATGTCATAATTAGACACTTACTAATGAAGGTGACGCATAGGAGGAGAGGGAGGGAGAGAGGGGGAGAGAGGGAGTGTGATAGAGTCAGATAGAGAGAGTTAGAGAGAGAGAGAGAGAGAGGGGAAGAGATTGAGATAGATAGATAGAGAGAGAGAGAGAGAGAGAGAGAGAGAGAGAGAGAGAGAGAGAGAGAGAGAGAGAGAGAGAGAGAGAGAGAGAGACGGACACAGAGAGAAAGAGACCACACACACAGAAAGAACGAAGAAAACAGAGAAATAAAGACCGAGAGAGAGAGAGAGAGAGAGAAAGAGAAAGAAAGAAAGAGAAAGACAGAAAGACAAAAAAATAGAGAGAGAGAGAGAAAGACAGAAAGAGAAAGACAAAAAGAGAAAAACAGAAAGAGAGAGAGAGAGAGAGAGAGCGAAAGAGCAAAGGGAGGGAGAAAAGGGGATAGGCGGAGGGCTACCGTTCCTAATTAACGTGTCCCCATCAAAGTAATGGATACACCTGATAATGCTATTAGTCAGTCCGAGGGAAAACTTATCAAAAACACAAGAACTCAGACAAGTGGAACGAGTGGAGAGGTGGTGAGGTGGATAGGTGGATGGTGGATGGAAAGATAGATTGACTGAGAAAGAGAGATTACGAGAAATAGAGAGAGAGAGGATGTGGAAGGAAGAGAGAGAGAGCGAGGGGGGTGGGGAGAAA
>NW_028234423.1:32541180-32551180 GCF_977035675.1 Penaeus japonicus | reverse complement strand
GACAGACAGACAGACAGACAGGCAAAGAGCGAACGGAGAGGGAGGAGGGGGGGGTTGAAGGGGGTAACTTACGTATTCTGGCCAATAACTTAGCCTACTCTATAATTATTAATGGTGGTCAGCGGAGAAGGAATTTGCCGGCTCCTGGCCTCGCTTCTCCTCTCTCTTTCTCTCTCCTTTTCTTTCTCTATCTCTCTTTGGGTCTCTGTTTCTCTATCTATAAAACTATTTATACATATACACACCTGTATCTTTTTCTCTCTTCCTCTGTTTGTTTATGTATATACGTTTGTGTGCGTGTTCTCTGGCCTGCATACATGCCTCTTGTTTTATTTCTTCAAGTTATATTTCCTCTTGCTCCCTTTCTATCTATCTATCTATCTATCTAGCTATCTATCTATCGAAAATGCATTCTCTCTACATACCTGTACCTCAATCTATCGCTCCACCCTACAAAATCTAAACATTTCTGCACCGTTTTACCTCCTTTTTCTTCCCTCTTTTCTTTCCCTCTTCCTTCTTCCCTTTTTTTTCCCCCATACTCTTTTTTCCACTCTATTTCTAACCTCGCTCCCCTTTTCTCAGCATCTCCACCAAAGAAAGGACAATTACATCTCAAACGACTCTTATGCAAATTGCAGAACGGAAAACTCACCACCATACACGTGTGAGTGTGTCCTCAACCGCAATTGTGGTGATATTGAATTACCTTTCGTGCAATTTGGCGAAGATAAGCAAGATTATGATGCATCTTAGTTATCATTTTGGACAAGAAGTGTATTTCTTTGATCCCTTCGCTCGCCTTCTGTATTTATGGTAATCATATAATACATTATAATTGATTAATATTATCTCCTCCTCCTCCTCCTCCTCCTCCTCCTCCTCCTCCTCCTCCTCCTCCTCCTCCTCCTCCTCCTCCTCCTCCTCCTCCTCCTCCTCCTCCTCCTCCTCCTCCTCCTCCTCCTCCTCCTCCTCCTCCTCCTCCTCCTCCTCCTCCTCCTCCTCCTCCTCCTCCTCCTCCTCCTCCTCCTCCTCCTCCTCCTCCTCCTCCTCCTCCTCCTCCTCCTCCTCCTCCTCCTCCTCCTCCTCCTCCTCCTCCTCCTCCTCCTCCTCCTCCTCCTCCTCCTCCTCCTCCTCCTCCTCCTCCTCCTCCTCCTCCTCCTCCTCCTCCTCCTCCTCCTCCTCCTCCTCCTCCTCCTCCTCCTCCTCCTCCTCCTCCTCCTCCTCCTCCTCCTCCTCCTCCTCCTCCTCCTCCTCCTCCTCCTCCTCCTCCTCCTCCTCCTCCTCCTCCTCCTCCTCCTCCTCCTCCTCCTCCTCCTCCTCCTCCTCCTCCTCCTCCTCCTCCTCCTCCTCCTCCTCCTCCTCCTCCTCCTCCTCCTCCTCCTCCTCCTCCTCCTCCTCCTCCTCCTCCTCCTCCTCCTCCTCCTCCTCCTCCTCCTCCTCCTCCTCCTCCTCCTCCTCCTCCTCCTCCTCCTCCTCCTCCTCCTCCTCCTCCTCCTCCTCCTCCTCCTCCTCCTCCTCCTCCTCCTCCTCCTCCTCCTCCTCCTCCTCCTCCTCCTCCTCCTCCTCCTCCTCCTCCTCCTCCTCCTCCTCCTCCTCCTCCTCCTCCTCCTCCTCCTCCTCCTCCTCCTCCTCCTCCTCCTCCTCCTCCTCCTCCTCCTCCTCCTCCTCCTCCTCCTCCTCCTCCTCCTCCTCCTCCTCCTCCTCCTCCTCCTCCTCCTCCTCCTCCTCCTCCTCCTCCTCCTCCTCCTCCTCCTCCTCCTCCTCCTCCTCCTCCTCCTCCTCCTCCTCCTCCTCCTCCTCCTCCTCCTCCTCCTCCTCCTCCTCCTCCTCCTCCTCCTCCTCCTCCTCCTCCTCCTCCTCCTCCTCCTCCTCCTCCTCCTCCTCCTCCTCCTCCTCCTCCTCCTCCTCCTCCTCCTCCTCCTCCTCCTCCTCCTCCTCCTCCTCCTCCTCCTCCTCCTCCTCCTCCTCCTCCTCCTCCTCCTCCTCCTCCTCCTCCTCCTCCTCCTCCTCCTCCTCCTCCTCCTCCTCCTCCTCCTCCTCCTCCTCCTCCTCCTCCTCCTCCTCCTCCTCCTCCCCCTCCCCCCCCCCCCCCCCCCCCCCCCCCCCCCCCCCCCCCCCCCCCCCTCCCCCCCCCCCCCCCCCCCCCCCCCCCCTCCCCCCCCCCCCCCCCCCCCCTCCCCCCCCCCCCCCCCCCTCCCCCCTCCCCTCTACCCGTGCCCCTATTGCACACTCGGTCAACAATGCAACTCCGTCGAAGAGGATGTGACATTTCGGTGTAATTTGTCGATGAATAAGATACAGATGTTGAGCGTTAAAAAGGCTAAAGGCAATGCATTGAATTCAGCGTGCCGAATGCAAGGAGCGAAGCTGTCCGGTTGTAGGTGAGTCAACCCGCCATTCGGATGTTTGAATTTCCTTTATGGTAATGTGTGTGGTTTGCTTTCGGGACAAAAGGATTATTTGGAAGGTGATTGAGCTGGAATTTGGCGGATATGCTTGTGGATTTGTGCACAACTAGCTGAGTTGGTTGACGGATTAAATTATGTGTGTGTATATATATTATATATATATATATATTATAATATTATATATATATTATATATATAATATTATATATATATATATATATATATATATATTATATATTTATATATATATATATATTATATAATATATATATATATATATATATATATATATATATATATGTGTGTGTGTGTGTGTATGTGTGTGTGTGAGTGTGTGTGTGTGTGTGTGGTGTGTGCATATATATATATATATTATATATATATATATATATATATATATATAGATAGATAGATAGATAGATAGATAGATAGATAGATAGATAGATAGATAGATAGATAGATATGAATCACAAAAAACACAGTAACGTGCACATAACAGAATTAATAACACTGCCACTTTTAGTGGCAGTGTTGTTAATTAATATAGATATTTCGGATTTAATACATAGATATTTATTAATATATATATATATTATATATATAGAATTATATATAATATATATAATATATATTAATATATACTTATATATATTTAATACCAATTATTTTTATTTAGATATATATATATATATATATTGAGAATATTATAATTTATAAAGATATAAATGTATGATATATTATATATGTACATAGATAGATATTAAAATATATATAATATAGTTATATATATAGAGATATGTATAAACGTATTTATATATTTATAATATATATATACAATATATATAATATATATTCATATACATATTTATTATATATATAGATTATTTATCTAATATGTTTATATATAGATATATAGATATATATATTATATAAGATATAATATTATACAAATACATATAAATGTATATATTATATAATAACTAACATATATACTTATATATATATATCTAATATATATATATATATAAATATATAAATATATATATGTTATAGATTGATATATCTCAATATATATGCTATATATATATATATATATATATATATATATTAGATATATAAATATATATATATAATATATATATGTAATATATATATAATAATATAATAAAAATATATATATATATATATATATATAATATATATACCATACACACATATCATATTTTTGTATGAATTTAAGTATAATACTTAATAGCATATTTATGTATAGAAACATATTAATATAACATTTATATATATATATATATAATATATATTATATATTATATAAATATAATATATATATATATTATGTATGTATGATTATGTATAAATACTACGCTATTAGTGTAAAATTTCAATAAGAAACTTCGATATAATAGAATGAAATTGCCCTGATATTATGCAAGATAATATACAGGACAAATACATCAACAAAGATTTAAGTCCCGCCAAATGCTATTGTTATAAATCATCAAAATACGATGTTACTGAAGCATTTTCATATAAAGAAAACGTCAGGATATACAAAATGATGTTGCTTGTATATATATTTGCAATTCCAGCAACTCAGTCGATGATAAGACTAACGGTATTAATGATAATGATATTATTAGGAATAGGTGTTGCCGCAACGGTAGTGGTAATAATGAAGTAATAATGAAGGGGAAAGATAGTGAGTATGGAGGAAATGTGAAAAGATGAGGTGAAGGATTAATAAGAGATGTTGAGAATTTTTGATAGAGTGATATGTTGAAAAATATATCTGAAACGTATTGATTTTGTTGCTAGGATGGTTATCTGTTAATAAAGAACCATAATATTTATCGTGCTAATTATTTGACAAAAAAATATCTGTGTATAACAATAGTCTACTTGTAAATGGGAATATATATTAGGTTTGTAAAAGTTTATCAGGTTGACGGAAAGATAACAAGGTTGAGGCTTTTGTACAAAAGTGTACTTGGTTCCAGGTAATATAACCAGACGAGGGGAAAAAAATAATATATATATATATTATTGAATAAATATTTAATATATATATATAGATTAAGTATAATATAGATATTGATATATATTTTATAATATATATATATATATATATAATTAGAGATAGATATAATATATATATATAAGATATAGAATTTATATGATATATTATATATATGCTGATTGATATATATATATATATAAATTATATATATATAATATATTAATAAAAGAATATATAATATATATATTATAAATATATTTATAGATTTGATATATATAGATACAGCATAGTACAATACATACAGTTATAAATATATAAATATAGATATAGAGATATATATGTTATATATTCATATATATATATTTAAATATAATATAGATAATATAGATAATATAAATATAATGTTATATAATATATCATATAATATATATAGATATTATATATATATATATATAATATTATATCTATTAAGTATAAATAATATTTATATATATAATATATATATATAGATAAATATATATTATATAAATATATATATAATAGATATGATAAATATTATATAGATAATATATATGTACATATTACCATATTGTATAGTTATTATATATAATAATATAGTATACTATTTATATATATATAAATACATATTAATATATATATATATATATAATATAAGATATATATAGACATTTATATAGATATGCGTAAATTATATTATATATATAAAATATAAATATATTATGTATGGTGTAGACTGTTGTGGATAATACAGAATATATACTATATATACATATAATAGTATAAACTATATATATACATATACAATATAGATATATATAGATATACTAGAGTTATATATACATATACAATATATATATAATAATATATATATATATATATATATAAAATATAAGGTATATATAATATATATATAATAAGATATATATATAATAACACATATAGTAAACCGAACGTTAATTAAAGATACAAAAATATAACATACTCACAAAAATATAATAATTTAGTTAATAGTTATACCAACACAACAAACAAAACTAGAATATATCATACCACGAAACACATAAAAACAACACCAACAAACCATAACATACAAAAAAAAAAAATAATAAGTCAAAGAACAACGTAATAACACTAAACTAAACAAACAAACATCCAACACAACACGAATAAAACCCAATCGAAAAAAAAAAATAAAATAAAATAAATAAATAAAATCAAATAAAAAATACGAATCCAAAAATGAAAATACGAATCCAGAAATGAAAATACGAATCCAAAAATGAAAATACAAATCTAAAAATGAAAATACGAATCCAAAAATGAAAAAATATACAATTCCCAAAAATTGAAAAGTAAATTAAAAAATCCACTATAAAAAATCCAATATCCCAAAAATGAAAAAAATAATACAATATCCAAAAATGATAAAAATCCATGAATCCAAAAATTGAAAAGAACCAATCCAAATAAATGGGAAATGCAATCCCAAAAATGAATGGAAAACCAAAATCCAAAAATGGAAAAATCCCAAATTCCAAAAAGGACAAAAATAAAAATCCAAATCCAAAATTAAAAAATCCAAATCCAAAAATTAAAAAATCCAAATCCAAAAAAGAAAAAAAACGAATCCAAATGTTGCACGTCGGATACTTGTTCAGCATTCTCGGCCTTCCCTATCAACATCAACGGCGCCGGAGCGGAGGAATCCGCGAGGGTTGGCGAGGCGAGCGGAACCCCCCCGGTAAGGGGTTTCGGTCGTCGCCCGATTTTGGTTTTGATGATTTATTGGATTATGAATGTTTTATGGGATTCGCGTGATGGATATTTAATGATGGTAAGTTTATCAATTATTTATATAATGGGTTTATGATATTTATTGAGAATGATTGTGGAGTATGATGATGATAGTTATGATGTATTATGGGGTGATGGTTGTATTATTGTTGAAATTTATTTAAGGTTGATGGCATTTTAAAAATAATTGAGGTTTAATGGAATTATGTCCCTTGTTGATATTGATAATTATAAGGATGTTAGGATGATTTTAATAGGTTATTGATGAAAATAACGTAAAATAACTTTCTATTGTAGTAGTAAGGGTTTGAATAATAATGATAATAGGTTTAATTATGTTCTATTGATAATAATATGTAATTGTAATATTGCAATAATCATAATAATTTGGATAATGTTTATAGCGAAAATGATATGATAATGAGAATAAGTCACAGAGATAATTTTCAATTTACAGTCAATAATCAAATGATAACGATAATAATGATAATAAATATAATGATAATAAATATAATAGTTAGAATTAATCGATAGATAATATATAATAAAGATAACAGGTTAATGATATTATTGTGAATTTAATAATGAAAATATATAATATGATAATAAGTAAATTTTGATGTTTAAGATTAGTAAGTGTTAAAATATCTAGGATAGAGGATATAGTAATGATAATAAAAATTATATAAATAAATGGTAATGTTACATGTATCAGGGTCATGGATTAATTCTCTTATCATTAGCGGGTTTAGTACTAGTTTGAATTTATGCATAATACCAGCATTATCAACTTTAATAGTCTTTTCAGTTTCATTATCATCATTATACAAACACTCATTAATGTGTCATATTAACCTCCCAAATCAGTAGTAGTAGCTGTATGGGGCCCTGCACTATGAATTCATGAATTGATGTATTTATCTATTTATTATTTATCAACTGATTAATCAATTAGTTAACTTATTTATTCTGGTATATTTTATCCACTTATATTTTTTTAACCCATTACGTGTTTTTTTGCATTTTATTATCTATTCATTTTTTATCACATATGGATGGCATGTTAGTTTTATTTAGGTTTTCTACCCATTTATTTTATTTAGTTACCGTATTTATTTCATTGAATTACACCTATTTTTTTTAAGTATCTTGTAATTAATATATGACACCTTTTTTACGGTTCAATTATAATGTTGGCGGTACTGGTTGTTTTTTTGACATTGGGTACTTGTCATTTGTGATCAATTCATTTATGATATCTTTCCGCTAATTGCATCATATTTGTTGCTGTCTTTGCTATCCTTATTTTTGCAAACATATTGATTTTTGCAAAAGTGATAGTGTTGTTAGAATTACTGTTAGTATCATCTTCGTTCCCAGTATTTTCTTGTAATTATCATTATTATCATCATTACTAATATATCATCATTGATGCTATTATCATCATTATTATCATCATTATCAATAGTAGTGTAGGTTAGTGCAGCGTATGATCTCATGGACTGCTTATGATGAAATATGTAAGTTGATGTTTTAATGATGAAAATGATGAGAATGATGAGAATGATTGTTGATATTGATATACATATTGTTATTATTGATAGTAGTAGTAGTTGTTGTAGTCATTTATCCTTAACGAAGTTGATAATGAAGATAATGGTTGATATAATAATGATAACAATACTGATAAATCAAAGCAAACACCAACCGTAATAACAGAACCGCAAAGCCAAATATAACACGTGATTCCCTTCCTCCCCCCCCCCCCCCCCCCCCCCCCCACCCCTTCCCTACCCCCTCCCCCCTCAATCCCAAGTCGAGGGTACCATTAAGTGGGGGGGATCGCTCGTAATATAGAACGCGTGCGACATGTCTTTACGTGCTTTGCCTGGGTTCTCCCTTTGCAAACATCTCTATGTGGTCTATGAATCGCCACCCCCCCCCTCAAAAAGGACAAAGGCCGGCGTTTTTTTCGCTCTTTCCTATGCAACTGTCAAAGTGTCACCTAATCAGTTGGTCAAGAGGAGGACGATCCATTTCCCGCTATTGACAGCCCCCTGGTTATCCAAGAGTCATTTGGGGAATTGGCCTTTTGTCAAAAGAGGGTTCGAGTAGTGGTGGCGCGCGGCGGACCAGTCCCACATGCCAAATTGGGTAGATCTTGGGCCGTCTGTCTCGCGGCCCGCTTGGGGCGGGCAGTCGGGCGCGCCCGCGTGGCCAGGGTGGCTGACTCTGGCACACCACAATGATAGGTCTGTAATTGTTGGAAGTGGTGTGTGTGTTTGGTTTGTATGTATGTGATTTGGTGTGTTTGTTGTGTTATTTTTATGTAAGTGTTTGTTTACGTGTGTGTGTGTGAGGTGTGTGTGTGTTTGTGTGAGAGTGTGTGTCGTGTGTTTGTGTTGTGTGAATATACAATATATATTATATATATATATATATATATATAATCTAATTATATATAAATATATATAAAAATATTATATATATATAAATCTATGAGTGTGTGTGTGTTTGTCTGTGTGGTGAGTTTGATGTTGTTGTATTAAGTTGTTTGAGTTGTTATAATTGCTGTGTTATTTGTGTGTTATGATGTGTGTTATTTATTATATTAATTTATTGAGTATAAATACAACAATATATATATATAAATATAAAACTATATTAAAAATATATATAAAAAAAATATAATATCATGTTAGATTTATAAATAGTGGTGATTTTTAGAGTGTGAGTGTGTGTGAGATGTAGATTTATTAGTTATGTATGTGTGTGATTTGAGTGTGGTAGTGTGTGTGTATTTGTTAGTGTGTAGAGATTGAGTTTGAGAGAAAAGAGGTGCCTAAGATAAGGATAGAGTAGAGGTAGAGGGGAGTAGGAGAGGATAGGAGGAAGAGACGAGAGAGAGGTGTTGACCTTTTATTGCCAACCGATTACCGGCCTGGGGTGTATCATGCAATAAAATTGATTAAAGACGACATACAAGAAACCAGCGCCGCTATTGATAATCATGCGTATACAGAAATCATTAGCGGACAAGATAAAGACACACGGTGTATTAATAAAACAAGACTAATAACAAATAAAAAAATCACACATTTTATACTTGTACCATATCCCTAAACCCCCTATCACTCTCACTAGATCTTATGTTCCTAGGATTTTGATCTTTATGCGGTTATTTTCTTGTAAGTGAAATCGCGGAATGTCAGAGACAATAAAAAAGTGACCTCTATTATATAACATCGCGAACCGAAGCTCCCCATCAGTTCAACATTTTGTTGTCATCTCTTTTCAGTCTTTCCAGTGATTTTCATTATTCACGAGTGTCTCGGACCCTCCCATTTTCATAATTATTATCCCTCTCACTTTTCATTTCGTAACCGCTTTTGACTTTTTGTGTTATCTTTTTTTCTTTGTTTGTTTGTTTGTTATTTTTTTTTGTCTTTGGACTATTTTCTATTGTCTTCTGTTTGTTATTTCGTTCCTTTCATATCATTATGCTTTTATTTTTATTCTTCTTTTTTTTCTTTTTTTTAAAGGTTATTTAATCAAGGTTATGGATAAAGCCAGACCGCATGGAATTTGAGGAAGAAAGAAAGAAAGAAAGAAAAATAGAATAAAAGGGAAGAAATGAAAAAGCGAATGTGTCTGTATGTGTGTGTACATGTACGCATATGTGCTGCCAAGTGTATGTGTGTACTTGGCAGTGTATTTGTATGTGTATACGCGCGTGCATGTG
>NW_028234423.1:32534347-32536847 GCF_977035675.1 Penaeus japonicus | reverse complement strand
GAGGGAGAGAGAGGGAGAGGGGGAGGGGGAGGGAGAGGAGCCGGCGGCACGGGAGGGTGGACGAGAGAGGAGGTGATGTGGGTAAGAGGAGGGCGGGGGGCGGAGGGGGGTGAAGCAGGCCCCGGTGTCCGAGCACTCGGGGGAGAGGGAGGGGGGGAAGGAGGTGGTGAGGAAGGGGGGAGATGAGGGATAGGCGGGTGGGGGTAGGGTGGTGGGTTTTGAGAATAGAGGGATGGTGGGTGAGCGTTGGGGAGGCAGGGAGAGATGAGGGAGAGGTTTGTGAGGTGGTGGGAGAGGAGGGGGAAGGCGGGAAAAAGAGAGGGAGGGGGAGGGCTGGGAGAGGATAGAAGAAGAGAGGGAGGGAATGAGGGAATGAGACTAATGCGCAGGAGTTATGGCAGTAAGTTTGGGGGGTTGAACTTGAAGGATGGGGGGGGGGGGGGGAGATGAAGACGGGAGAGAGGAGGAAAGAAAAGGGAGGTTTTTAGGGAGGAGGGGGGGAGAGGAAGAAGGAAGAATTACAAGGAAGGATAAAGAAGAAGAAGAGAAGAAAGAAATGAGGAAGAAAAAGGTGAAGGAGTAGAGGAATTAGAAGGATAGAGAAGAGAGAGAGAGAGAGAGAGAGAGAGAGAGAGAGAGAGAGAGACCGCGGTTTCGTCTCCTTCCTCTCCCCCTCTTATCTTTCGCCTTTTTCCCTCTTCCTCTTCACCCTTTTTCCCTCCTCCTGCATCTCATTATCCGCGTTGTCATCTCTCATTTCCTTCGCCTCTTGGCTCGCCGTCTCCAGTCCTCTTGGCATATTGCTGTTACGTGGTTATCATTTTTCCCTTTGCCTTCTCCTCGTCTTCCTCCTCTTCCTTGTTCGCTCTTGCCTCTAACGTCTGTCTGTTTTTTTTTTTTTTTTTTTTTTTTTTTTTTTTTTTTTTCTTTTTTTTTTTTTTTTTTTTTTTTTTTTTTTTTTTTTTTTTTTTTTTTTTTTTTTTTTTTTTGTCTGTATATCCCTTTTTCATTTATTTTTGTTATGGGTTTATTTCTTTTACTGTATTCACTTTTTGTTTTATTTTTCTTTGAGATTTTATTTTTATCATGTTGTTTTTATTATCATGTTTATTGTTTTTTCTGTTGTTGTTGTCATTTGGTTTTCTTTGCTTTTCGTTATTATAATTGTTTTTTCTTTTTTTCGGTTATTTTTTTTCTCTTGTTTATTCTTTGCTTCATTTCGTTCGTCCATATCCTTCTTCGTTTTATTTTACTGTTTATTATCATTATTCTCATCATCAATCCTGTTATTGTTGTTGCCATCATACCTATCGTTTCCTTTATCATTATTTCAATTACCATTGTTGTTATTGTCTTTTACTATCATATTCATTATCCTTTTAATCCCTAATAGTGTTCCTATTATCATTATCATTGTCACTACTATCATTATCATCATTTCAATACCATTATATCACCATAATCCTCATTTCTTCACCATCAGAGAGAGAAAGTGGGAAGGAAAGAGGGAGAAGGGAGGGAGGGAGAGAGGGACTCTTGAAGTAGGTTATGAGCTCGGCTGGTTTAGCTGATTGTGGTATTTTGAGGGGGGTTGGGGGAGGAGAGGCAAGGGAGGGAGGGATAAGGACAATGGGAAGTAGAGGGGATATATTGAGAAGGAGAGGAGATGAAGAATGGATTTGCGAAGATGGTAGGTAGGATTGATATCATGAGTTATGATAACAACATGAGAGAGAGGCGAGGGGACGGGAGAAGGAAGGGAGGGATGGCTCGAGAGAACTCGAGCGCAGAGAAACGGAGAAGCCAAAGACAAAAGACGCAGAAAATTTTTATAAATGATCCGTCACAGCGGTTCCCCTTCCCTTTTCTCTCCTCCTCCTCTCCTCCTCTTCCTTATCCTTATCCTCCGATGTTTGGGTTGATCAGAATAATTTCAGAACAGAATCTATTATGTTTTATTGTTGGTTTGTTGTTTTTTGGATTTGGATGTTTCCTCCTCCTCCTCTTCTTCTTCTTCTTTTTCATCTTCTTCTTCCTCCTTCTCCTCCTCCTCCTCCTCCTCCTCCTCCTCCTCCTCCTCCTCCACCTCCCCCTCATTTTCCTCCTCCACCTCCACCTCCACCTCTACCTCTACCTCCACCTCCACCTCCTCCTCCATCTACACCTCCACTTCCACCACCACCACCTCCACCTCCTTCTCCACCTCCTCCTCCTCCTCCTCCTCCTCCTCTTCCTCCTCCTCTTCCTCACCGTGACTCTTCAACTAATCGCATTTTAACAGCACCGGCATTGTATAATCAGGATCAGCATAAAAAAAAAAAAACATTGTTTATAATCGCTTATAAGCACCGAAACCACATGTCATCAAAACACACATACACTCAAACCCATATATAAAAAAAGAATCTCAAACTGATAAAATCCAACACCAAAAGAAAAAAAAAGAAAAAAAAAAACAGAAAAAAGGAATCAAACTCAAAAGAAAAAGGAAACAGAAAAA
>NW_028234423.1:32504347-32514347 GCF_977035675.1 Penaeus japonicus | reverse complement strand
GCAGGGGGGGCGGAGGAGGGAGGAGGAGGTTAATCAGACAGTCATATAAAGTTGACAAATAGTTGGAAATGTTGTTTTGTCTTCTTTTGCTTGCATGTTGACTGCATTTAGACAGTTGCTAAGATCGTTGTACTAGTCTGTGGTTAAACCGACTGAATTCCTTGTTTTTTGTTTCGTTTGTGGATCTTGCTTGCAGGAGCTTCCCAGCAGGGGGATAATTCCGGCGCGTGTCCCTGTTCTCATTGAGCCTGTTTCTGTTCTCAGCGTAGGGTATTTGTTTGATTTGTTTTTGTGAGTGTGTTAGTTTTTGTGTGTGTGTGTGTTATATGATTGTCGTGTTTTATTTGTGTGTGTTATGTTTGTGTGTATGTTTTAGAGAACTGAGTTTTTGTTTGAGTGTGTGTTGTGTTTTTTTTTTTCTTCTTGTGTTTGTGAGGGAGGGTGGGTGGGAGGTAATGTGTGGGGGGGGTGTGAGTGTTGGTTCTATCTATCTATCTATGTGCCTGTTGCTGGGGAGCGGGGGGAGTGGCCGCATTCAGACGACGAGAAGAAGCCGCCGATAGAAGAATAACGCAGAAGACGCTAAGATTCAGAAGACGAAAAAGAGCCAGCAATAAGACACATGAGAACCTCAGAAGAAAGAAGCAGGGCACGCCAGACGAAGACGACGAATAAGACAAACGGAGAAGAAGACGACGCAAGGCACGCCGAGCAGAGGATGTGGAGGTTACAAGTGGGCTGGCATAGTGGGACAGGCGTGGCGTTCTGCACGTACTGAAGAGGTGAGCGCGTGGCGATACCGGGGAGGTGCCAGTTGTAAAGCCCGTTGAGGTGGGTTGCGTGAAAAGGGGGGTTGGTTTGTGATTGTTTGGTTGTGGTGAGTGTTGTTTTTATAGTGTGTGGTAGGAAGGGGGTTTGTTGTTGGAGGGAAGAGATAAGAGAGGAGGGAGAGAGAGGAGAGAGGGCGAGAGAGAGAGAGGAGAGAAGAGAGAGCATGTGAGCAGAGAGAGAGAGTGGTGAAGTGAGTGAGTGAGTGGTTGTAGGAGAGGAGATTGAGGAAAAGAGAGAGAGTAGAGAGAGGAGAGAGAGAGAGCGGTGAGTGAGTGAGTGAGAGGTTGAGAGAGAGGAATGAGAAAGAGAGAGAGAGGAGAGAGAGATAGAGAGAGAGAGAGAGGCGAAGAGAGAGAGAGAGAGAGAAGAGAGAGAGGGGGAGAGCGAGAGTAGCAGAGTGTGTGAGTGAGTGAGTGAGAGCGTGCGAAGAGAGAAGATTGGAGACAGAGAGAGAGAGAGAGAGCGAAGAGAGAGAGAGAGACGAGAGAGAGAGAGAGAAGTGAGAGGGCGGTAGAGAGAGAGAAAGAGAGAGAGAGCGAGAGAGAGAGAGGGGGAGATAGAGAGAGAGCAGTGGGTAGGAGTGAGTCGATTGATAGGTGCGAAGCGGAGAGATTGAGAAAGAGGAGAGAGAGAGTAGAGAGAGAGAGAGAGAGAGAGAGAGAGAGAGAGAGAGAGGAGAAGAGAGAGAGAGAGAGAGAGAGAGAGAGAGAGAGAGAGGGCAGATTGAGAGAGAGCGCGAGAGAGGGAGGAGGGGAGAGAGAGAGAGATTGCGAGAGAGAGCGAGAGAGGGAGAGGGAGAAGAGAGAGAGATTGAGAGAGAGAGAGCGATAGAGGGAGGGAGGGACGGGAGAGAGCGATGCGGGGGGCTATGGGGTGTGGGGGGGCGTTTGGAGGGGGAGGATTGAGGGTGGATGAGATGGCGTTTGGCGGAAGGGGAAGAGGGGTCATAGTGGGGCGGGAGCAATAGGGGATTTAGGGGGGACGGAGGGGGGGGGGGGGGGGGAGGCCTAGTGGGGGAGGGGAGCTGGGGAGGAAGGGATTGAGTTGGCGAAGAAGCAAAAAAAAAGAAAAAGGTGTAGAAAATGAAACAAAAAAAAAACAAAAACACCAAAAAAAACAAAAAACCAAAAAAAAACAAAAAAAAAACAAACACAACCACACACACCAACAACCCAAAACAACAAATCCCCTCCCCCTCCATTCCCCCTCCCTCTCATCACCTCTCTCTGCCCTCTCCTTGCCTTATTTTCCTCCTCCACCCTCCACCTCCCTCCACACTCACCTCTCCTTCCCTCTTCTCCCCCCCTCTTCTCTCCTCGCCTCAAATCCCTCCCCCCCCCCCCCCCCGACCCCCCCACCTCCTCCTACAGCCCGCGTGAGAGGGCGCAGCTCGCGCTCGGTCCATTGCAGAGTGTCAGGAAGACACAACGCTTTCCCGAGAGCTCGACATACTTTCACGAACCGAATTTTTAGTTAGATTTACGCCATCATGCATTAACGACCCCGTCCTCGGCCGCTCGTCGCTTGTAATTACCGCGCGGGTTTTACGACGTCTCGCTCGCCGCTTTTTCTCGCGGGGTTCTGAACCGCTGGGGGAAGAGGAGGGGGAGGGGGATGGGGATGGGGAGGGGAGGAAGGGAGAGGGGAGCTGGGGTGGAAGGGGGAAGCTGGGTGGAAGGGGGAAGCTGGGTGGAAGGGGGAAGCTGGGTGGAAGGGGGAAGCTGGGGGAGGGGCCGAGGTTGGCCGGGACCGCAGGTTGCGCAGGAGCTGGGTTAGGTACGCGGGGAAGGAGGAGGTGACTATGGGGAGCTGGACAGCTGGCAGGAGGAGGGGGGATGGAGGGAGAGGGGAGGGGAGCTGGAGGAGGGGGGAGGAAGGGAGAGGGGAGGGAGAGAGAGGGATGCTGGGGGAGGGGAGGAGGAAGGAGGAGGGGGGGGAGGGTGCTGGGACTTGGGTGGGGTTGGGGAGGGGTGGACTACAGCGAAAGGCAAAGAACTAAGCGAGTAGGGCAGGAAAGAGCAGGACAAGAGGCGCAAGAGGAGGGATTGAGCCAATCACGGCTGGCAGCGAACAGGAGGAAACAGCAGAGTAGGAACAAGAAGCCAGCTGAGGAAGAAAAGGGAAGAAAAGACTGGAAAGAGGAGAGGAGCGGAATGCGCCTAAAGGAGAGAGCAAGGCAGACGGCAGAGAGAGAGAGAGAGACCGATGGAATGAAAGAGCGAGCGAGAGAGAAAGAAAGAAGCACCGTGAGACAAACCAAAAGAAGAGAACTATTTGTGAGTCACGGAGCCAGACGCGAGAGACAGACATCTAAACGAAACAAACCGAAAGTAAAAGGAGGAATGGCAGAGAGCGAAAGGATTAAGAACGCAGCCCGAGTTCGATAACAATGAGCACGAAGGCTCTAAACTAAGACCAAGAGACTAAGACAGAGTACAAAACACCCTTCCACATAAGAAAAGAAGAAGGTAGGCGCAATACCAGAAGCAACGAAGAAAAGTAAGAAACGGCAACTACTAAAATGCCTAAAAGATAATGGCAGGGAGGGACGAGAATGCTATGCGAAGAAACAAAGCGGCAATTCAGGCCCGAGCCGCAAACATAAGGCACCCCAAGGTTAACTCACGACAAGAAACTACTCTCAACGGAGACCCGTAGGAGATCGGCACAAAAAACACATGGAAACACGTGGTGGCGCGTGAGCTATGTCTATATAATACTATATTATATTAAATATATACAGAGGATTTATAATAGTTATAATCATTTATCATATATATATCTATCATATATATATATATATATTCTTATTCATATAATAATGAGAGAGAGAGAGAGGGAGAGAGAGAGAGAGTGACGATGTGTGATGGTGGTGAAAGAGAGACAAGAGAGAGAGAAGATGAGAGAATAAGAGAGAGAGAGAGAGAGGAAAAGGAGAGACGAAAGAGAGAGAGAAGAGAGAGCAGACAGAGAGAACGTGTAGAGAGAGGAGAGAGATGAGAGGTGGACGAGTAGAGAGAGAAGGTGGAGTGGGCAGAGAGGAGAGAGGTGGCGAAGAGATGAGAGAGAGGTGGGTGGAAGAGCGAGAGAGAGAGAGAGGCGAGGGGAGAGAGAGAGAGGAGGAGTGAGAGAGAAGAGAGGGAGAGTGTGCGAAGAGAATACAAAGGGTGGAGAAAGAGAGAGAGAGAGAGAGAGATAGCGAAAGAGAGAGAGAGAGTTGGATGGATGGATCTATCCATATCACACCATCAAGCGCTATGTCATTGGCTGATAATCATTACTTTTCTCGCATCGTTCATCTGTTCTTTTTCTCAGTCCCTTTTTTCAGCATTTTTCTATAGTTCGCCTTTTTTAATGTTATTACTGTTATTCGTATGATAGTTTCAGCTACCATGAATTATTGTTATCATTATTATCATTATCAGTATTATTATTGTTATCATTATTATAATTTTATTACGATTATTATTATCATCATTATCATTATCATAACTATTATTACTATTATCATTATCATTATCATCATTGCTATTTTTATAATTATTACCATTGTTATTATCATTATTGTTGGCGGAATTAATACTATCATTATCATTACTATCGTTGTTATTATAATCATTATGAGCATTTCGATAATCATAGCCATTATAACTATCACTATGATGGTTATTGTTATCATCAATATTATTGTCATTATCCTCACTCTTACAATCCCCATTACTATCTGAATCATTTACATCACTGATACAAACGATTTAGATATAGATACAGATAGATATGAATATCCTTGATATAGATACTGATAGCTGTAGAGGCATTAGATAATAGATATTAGGATATCCGCCTGATATGATATCCACTTAAATCAAGCGGGATACAAAAGAACTCACGTCTTTATAGACTACTTATTTTCATCATGTGCGCAGTATGAGACTATGTACGTGTATGTATGTATTTATGTATCGAGAAAGATAATATACATATTTCAAAGACAGATCAAACAAGCGCCGCGCATTCCGTTCTTTAATAGCAATCTATCGTTAAAGAGAAAAAAAATGATATCAAAATAATACCGCCAAATGATAGCAAAAAAAAAAAAAAAAAAAAAAAAAAAAAAAAAAAAAAAAAAAAAAAAAATATATATATATATATTATATATATATATATATATATATATATATATATATATATATATTAATATATTGGCAAAGGAAGATTCCATTTTCGTTTCCTGCTTCGCTCCGTTTTCTATAAAATAAGGAATGTGGAAACATATCCTGAAGGACCGCAAGGAGGGTAGGAGGGATGGGGGTGATGGGGGTGGGAGGTGGGGGGAGGGAGGGGGAGAAAGGAGGGGAGGGATTAGGGGGGTAGAAGGGGGGTGGGGAGGAAGAGGGAATTAGTGGTATACACACACACACACACACACACACATACACACATGCATGTGTATATATATATATATATACATTTCTTTATCTATTTATCTATGTATATGTGTGTGTGTGTTTGTGTGTGTGTGTGTGTGTGTGTGTGTGTGTGTGTGTGTGTGTTTGCATGTGTATGTGTGTCTGTGTGTGTGTTTGTGTGGGTGTGTGTGTGTGTGTGTGTGTTTGTGTGTGTGTGTGTTTGTATGTGTGTGTGTGTGTGTGTGTTTGCATGTGTGTGTGTGTGTGTGTATGTTTGTTTGTGTGTGTGTGTGTGTGTGTGTGTGTGTGTGTATGTTTGTTTGTGTGTGTGTGTGTGTGTGTGTGTGTGTGTGTGTGTTTGCATGTAACATGTCCCATGCAGTTCCGGCCACCGCGACGAGTCCCAGCCCCGACGTAGGGCCGCCCGCAGCCGAGCGCCCGCGTGCGAGACGCCCAAATAGCTCTTGTATTATCTCCAACTCGGATCTAACCACTTCTCTGGATATTTGTTAATTTCTTTTTGCCTAATATTGCTGGGTAGAGGTGTTTTTTTCCTTTTTTTTGTGTGTGTGTATTCTTTCTTTTCTCTCCGGCTTCTTCCCTCTTTCTCAGTTGCCAAATCACTCTTTTTTCTCAAACTCTGTTCTTCTATTACCCTTTTACACGGCACGTTATTTACCCCCTTCCTCTTCCTCCTCCTCCTCCTCCTCCTCCTCTACCCTTCCTCTGTCCCCTCTTCCTGCCCCTCCTCTCCCTCCCCTCCCCAGCCCCTCCTCACCCCCTTCCCATGCTTCTCCCCCCTCCCCCCCCTCCCCCCGAACGTGAATTAGAGTGCGAATAAAACCGTAGAGTTTATCACCGGAAAGACCACCCCCCTTCCCGGTCTCCTACCTCCCCCTCCCTACCCTTCCCCCATCTCTCCGTTCCCAAGGAGCGTCTTTACCCCTTCACACCCCCACCCCACCCCCACCCCCACCCTTACCCCCCAACCCCCTCCGTACCTTGCTTCCCGCGCGCGCGCAAAAAAAAAAAAAATGGATATCATCAGAACTGAATCACAATAACCTCTACACCAAAAACCATCTCTCTCTCTCTCCTCCACCTCCCTTTCTCTCTCCCTATCTCCCTCATTCCCTCCACTGCTTCCTCCATCCCCACACCTCCCCCGCCCCCGCCCCCCTACCCCCCAGCGTCACCTTCCCTCCGAATTCGCGCTCACACTCCCGCTGCTCACTTCTCCTTATCATTACGTGACAAAAGCTGATTGCCGATGTTGTTCGTCTCGTCCATTTCATTTTCGGGGGAAAATGATTAGCTCCTGGCGCATTAACCTCGCTCGGTGATTAATTATTTCACGTGGATGGAATCCTCGTTCTTTATAATAACTCTCCTCTTCCACTTCCCTCTCTCTGGTTTATCTCCCTTCTCCTGCTTCCCTCCCCTGGTTCTTCTTCCCTCCCCCTGGTTATTCTCCCCTCTCCCGCTTTCCCTCCCCCTGGTTCATCTCCCTCCCCCCGCTTCCCTACTCCCGGCTCCTCTCCCCCTCCCCCTCCCCCTACCTTCTTCCTCTTCCCACTACCCTTCCTTTCTCCCCCCCCTCCTTCCTCAAGCTTTCCTCTGCCCCCCCCCCCCTCCCCTCCCTTCCTTATACCCAAAATTTTCTTAAGTGACATTTTTCTTTAGATTTTCATCTTTTTTTTTTTTAACAGTATCACGTCGCTTTCTGTTTTGCTGTACATCGTCTGTTTATTCATAATAGATATGAATATTTTACGTATGTGTTCAAAGGACATGTTTCTGTTTGCGTGTTCGCACTCGCGTGTGAGTGTGCGTATTTGTTTGTATTGTTTGTTTGTATTTGTTTGTTTTGTTTGTACGCTTTCGTCTATGTATCAAACCGTCGTTAAACTTGAATGTTTTACAAAATCCATAGTGTTCCGTGTGACATATCCATCGTTAAACACACTGAGAGCGAGATAATATACACATTTATCCAACGAGAACGTCTCAAGAAAATGTTGTTTAAAAAAATCTGGGAAGAACAAGTTTGTGTTGAAGCTGAAGTGTCTCGTAAATTTTTATACACATACCGCACAATGACGTATTCTGGCGGGGCTCACTGCGAGGTGTCGAGTCTTTGCTGCTGGTGCCTTTGTGTGCGTGTGTGCGTGTGTGTGTGTGTGTGTGTGTGTGTGTGTATCTGTGTGTGTGTGTGTGTTGTGGGATAGGTCTGGATGTGTGTTTGCGGAGAAAGATTTATGTGGATTTGCGTGTATGTGTGTGCGTGTGTTTGTGTATGTGAGATTAAAGGACGCAGAGAGAGAGAAGGGGGGGGGAGAGAGAGAAAGAGAGAGAGAGAGGAGAGCGAGAGCGAGAGAGAGAGGGAGAGGGAGAGAGAGAGAGAGAGAGAGAGAGAGAGAGAGAGAGAGGGGGGGGGGGACGCAGAGAGAGAGAGAGAGAGAGGACGCAGAGAGAGAGGGGCTGGGGAGAAAGAGAGAAAGAGAGAGAGAGAGAGAGAAAGAGAGAAAAAGAGAAAGAGAGAGAGAAAGGACGCAGAGAGAGGAGGGAGACAGAGAGAGAGAGAGAGAGAGAGAGAGAGAAAGGAAAGAGAGAGCGACAGGAAAGAAAAAGAGAGAGAAAAGAAGGAGAGCGAGAGAGAGGTGAAGAGTTCCCCTATTACACTTCCCTACGTCCGTTTTCGTTTTCCTTTTGAAGGGAGACATAAAGAAAACACGATTTCCTTATTATAATTCTAAGTGCTACACACAGCTGTGAGACCGTGAATGAGCATGAGAAGTGCGCGGGGCAAATGTAAGTGTTTTTGGTTAAATGCAATTTGTAACGCGTGAGCACATGACGGGGTGTGGTTGTGTGTGTGTGTACGCGAGAGCCGGTTGTGTGTGTGTGTGTGTGTGTGTCTGTGTATGTGTCTATGTATGTGTGTGTGTGTGTGTGTGTCTGTGTATGTGTCTATGTGTGTGTGTGTGTGTGTGTGTGTGTGTGTACGCGAGAGCCGGTTGTGTGTGTGTGTATGTGTGTGTGTGTGTGTGTGTGTGAAATATACAGTGAAATATCTCTTCTGTTTTTACTGGAAGATTTAAATATGTGGTCCATATATTGTTTTTTTCCCCACACACACAAAAAAAAAGATAGATGAAATAGATAAAACGCAGCTAAATAGATAAAACGCTAAAGGGAAGAGAGTGAGGAAACACTCGATCTATCTATCTATCCATTATAAAAAATCACGACGCAATTAAAACGTGAACATAGTCTGCCTTACACCACGATGCGCGCAAATAGTCCGTATCAAACGCCATTAAAAAGAGACGAACTATCATCATCACAAACCTTTTAAAACCGTTACGTCGCTCAGAATTCAACTCCCTTTGAAGGGCGCTGAGAGTCCAAGTTCGATGCTCACTTGTTTTACTTTTTTTTTACGCTCGCCCTCGTAGGTTCATTCGCTTATTGTTGTTGGTTTTCGTTTTCGCTTTTTTTTTTTTTTTGTCATTTATTTACTTTCTATGGTTCGTATTTTGATTGTTGTTTTTATTATTCACTTTTGATTTTATTGTTACTATTATCATTATTGTTATTATTATCATTATTATCATTATCATTATTGTCATAATCATTACCATTATCATTGTTATTATCATTATTGTTGTTACAAGTATTTCTATTATTGTTAATAATACTATCATCACTATTATTATCATTATTACTAACATTATTATCATTACTATTATTATCATCGTTATCCTTACTACAATTATTGCTATTATAATAATCATTATTGTTACCAATATCATCAGCATTACTATTATCAATATTATAATCATCATCATTATCATCGCCATTACTATCATCAATATTGTAATTACCATCATTATCATTATTGTTATTCCTATCATTGCCATCGTTATCATTATCATCATTATCATTGCACTCACGTTAGTCATAAATTCTTATATCATTTGCAAGCTTGAAATTGCTAACTTTGCAAATTGAAAGAATATGTCTTATAAGAATATTATGCTCCTTCTATTAATATCATAAGAATTTAATTTAATATTATAATATTATGATATTAATCTTCTCTAATATTATAAGAATATTATGCTCCTTCTATCAATATTATAAGAATTTAGTTTAATATTATAATATTATAATATTAATCTTCTTTAATATTATAAGAATATTATGCTCCTTCTATTGATATTATAAGAATTTAATTTAATATCATAATATTAATCTTCTTTAATATTATAAGAATATTATGCTCCTTCTATCAATATTATAAGAATTTAATTTAATATTATAATATTATAATATTAATCTTCTTTAATATTATACGAATATCATGCTCCTCCTATTTTATTCTAGATGATATAGTTTCAAATAATATGTTAACACGTTCTATATAATTATCTTATTAAGCTATATTATGGATAATAAAAGTGATTTCAAAATTAATCTTTTATTTGCAACTGAAACTGCTCATGATGTTGATAATGATAACTGTAATGATAACAATAACAATATAATATTAGCCATAATAATGATAGCAGCAGTAGTAATTATAACAATTAAGATGATAATTTTGAAAATGATAATGAGATTTTTAATACTATGGATAACAATAATGATAGCAATGATAATAGTAATAATAATGATGGTAATGATATTGATAATAATGATAATAACAACAAAAATATTAATGATAATAACAATAATAATTATAATTATAATATTAT
>NW_028234423.1:32474347-32476847 GCF_977035675.1 Penaeus japonicus | reverse complement strand
GGGGAGTAGGGTGAGGGGTGGGGGGGATGGTCTTCTGTTTTTGCTCCATCTCTCTTTCTCTCTCTTGTTTGACTGGGGGGAAGGGTGATGGGGGGGGGAGAGGGATAACGAATGCCGGAATCAAAGGAATTAGGAAGAAGATAAGGACGAGAAAACAGAAGAAGAGGAAGAACGAAGGAGAGGAGAGAAACCACACGAAATAAGAGAGATCCTCAAATAAAGATAATATGAAAAAAACAAGTTGTCATTTCCTTGTTGTTTCACCTCTTTCTCCAACATACAACATAAGACTATATACAACATAAGACAACATACAACATAAGACTACATAAGACCTATATTTGCATACAATGTGTTCGTATCTCCTAGATAGGCCTATATACCATATGATCCACAGTATTTATCCACTTATTTAGGCCTACCGAAATATTTCCTCCCCTTTTAATACGGACCCAACCAACATACACACCTGAATGAACCCATTGTCCTAAACCCCTTTTCCAGTATTTCACACTGGAGGTTCAAATTATTTATTGCTATCAAGTAATTTCCTATCGTCTAACACATGCGAACTTCACCTCCCCCCCCACCCCACCCTTCGGGGTTCCTACCCCCCACCCCCTCCCCCCCTCCACAACGAGAAATTGTGGGTATTTTTCGGGTGTTGTTTTCGTCACAATTTTCCGTTTCATTTTCTATCCTTATTATTAGTGATATTGATGATAATGATAATGTTAATGACAACAATAGTGATGATGATATAAATCAAGGATTATAATTACGATCACAATAATAATGATCATGATAATCATAACAATGATTTTGATATAATAATAAGGATAACAATAATAACAGCAACAGTGATGATGATGATAATAGTAATGATGTAATAATGACAATATAATGATAATAGTAATGATAACAATAATGGTAATAATGGCAATGATTATAACAATAATGATAACAATAATGATGATAATGATAACAAAGATGATAACAATAATGAAAATAATAATGATGATGATAAAAGTAATAGCAGTAATGATGGTAATGAGAGAATTAGTAATAATGATAATAACAATAAGGGTAATTATGATAATCATGATAAAATGATAATGATTGTGACAGTGATGATACTGATAATGTTATATTATGATGATAATAATAGCAATGATAACCATATACACATACACACAAAACTCTTTGTGGGTATGTGTGTGTGTATGTTTGTGTGATTGTGGGTGTGTGTGTGGTGTGTGTGTGTGTGGGTGTATGTAAATGTATATATACATATATATATATATAATATTTGTGTGTGTGTGTGTGTTTGGGTGTGTGTGAGTGTGTGTGTGTGTGATATATATATGTATATATATCAATAGTGGATAAGATGATATATATATATAAAGATATACACACACACACACAATATATATATATATATATACTATATAGATAATAATTATAGATATATAATAATAATATATATAATATATATATATATATATATAATATATATATATTTTATATATATGAGACATATATCAATATATATATCTAATATATATATATAATATATAATAATATAACATATATATATATATATACACACACACTCACACACACACACAGTGGTGGACACAAACACACACCCACAACACACATGTGTGTGTGTTTTAATATATATATATATATATATATATATATATATATATATATAATATATATATATATATATATATAAAAAATGCATGTATTATATATATATATATATATATATAAATATATATAAATATATATATATAAAAAAATATATATATATATATATATATATATATGCATACTATATATAGATATTATATATATATATATATATATTATATATATATATATATATATATATATATATATATATATATATATATATATATATATACATACCTACATCTACACATACATTATATGTATTTATATATTTATGTATATATTTATGTATTTATATTATTTATATTTTATTTAAATAATAATTTATGTATATATATATATATATATATATAGTAAATATATATATAATAGATAATATATATATATATATATATATATATATTATATATATAATATATAAAATATTAGATAATATAATCTACTCATACAAATTTACATCTTACACACACTGCCATAAGTCGCAATCAGAAATCGATGCTTGAAAGCCCGCGGTGACCCGTCCCGTCGGCCCCGCCCACACGCCCGCACTCTCCATCTCCCCATCCAGGTCATTTGATACACAACTTACATATTTCTTCTGATTTTGATTAGCTTTTGTTACCGTTATCCTCTTCGTATTTTGTATTTGTTTGCTCGTGACTATTGACTGGGGATGTTTATGTTTGCCGTTGCTCGTGAATGTTGCATTGTCAATTGCAACGTGTGACAGTGTGGCGGACGCGAATCTTGTCATTGGCGATATTGCATGGCGGTTGGTTTATCATTTATGCATTTG
>NW_028234423.1:32464608-32466747 GCF_977035675.1 Penaeus japonicus | reverse complement strand
AATGGACGGTGTGGTAACAGCATGCGATTCTTACTGATGGAGAGCTGGGTTTGGGTGGGGAGGGAGGGAGGGGAGGGGAGGGAGGGAGAGGTAGGAGGGAGAGAGGGAGAGTAGAAGGGGTAGGGGATATGGGAAAGGGAGGGAGGGAGAGTGGGAAAGGGAGGGAGGGAGGGAGGGAGGGGAGGGAGGGAGAGGGAGGAGGGAGAGAGGGAGAGTAGAAGGGGTAGGAGATATGGGAAAGCAGGGAGGGAGGGAGAGGTAGGAGGGAGGGAGGGAGGGAAGAGTAGGGGATATGGGAAAGGGGGGAGGTTGAGAGGGAGGGGAAGAAGGTATGGGAAAGGGGGGGAGGGAGGGAGAGGGAGGGAGGCAGGGAGGGAAGGGTAGGGGATATGGGAAAGGGGGGATGGAGGGAGGGAGGGGTAGGAGGTATGGGAAAGGGAGGGAGGGAGGGAGAGATAGTTGAGATGGGAATGGGGGGGGGAGGGTTAGGGGACATAGGAAAGGAGGGAGGAAGGGGAGGGAGGGAGATGTAGAGATAAACAGGCAGACCTAAGAAGAGGGACAAGAAAAGAAAATAAGAAAAGAGAAAAAATGAGAGTGAGAGAAAGACCAAGTAAGGGAGAGGCCCAGTAACAAAGAGAGAAATGGGTAGAGAGAGAAACAGATAGATAAGCAGATAGACAGACAGAAAGCAAATATGATAAATGAGAAAAAGAGAAAAAATGAAGAGAGAGAGAGAGATCGGTCAGCAATATACCGACGATATTCATATACATACATACATACATATACATATACATTATATATATATTATCTATTTGTTATGTATATATATATATATATAATTATATATATATATATATATTTATATATATATGTATATATATATAGTATGTGGTGTGTGTGTGTGTGTGTGAGATGTGTGTGTGAGTGTACTTATCTATCTATATATATATCATATATATATATATATCTATATAATATATATATATATATATATATTTATATTTATATATATGTATATATATATATAAAAAATATAAGATGTATCTTAGGTATACATATACATACATAAATATAATTTATATTATACTCTCTCATATATATGTGTGTGTGTGTGTGGTGTGTGTGTGTGGTGTGTTTTTGTGTGTGTAGTGTGTGTGTTATGTATACATAATATATATATTTATATATATATATATATATATATATTATATATATATATATATACACACATATACATAAACATTTCTCTCTCTCTCTTTTTTCTTTAAATTATATGCACACATAACGCTACTTTCAACACACACCAGACATTTGCATTAATGAAACTTATCGCAATAAGCTATTTAACTGATGTCAATGTCTTCCTCTTAATCATAGACGACTATATACAATATATAATATATATATTAAGGTAATATATATATAAAGTATTGTTGTTATATATATATATATATATATTATATATATATAGTTTAGATAGTGTGTAGATGTGTGCTGTGTTGAGTTGTGTGTATGTCTATATATATATTGAGGTAATATATATATAAATGAGGTATAATTGAGTTGTGTATGTATTTTGTTCATCCCGATCTTCTAGTCGATGAACCTTTGTTTAGAGAGTAAGGATATAACCATGACGAATATTGCTACCCTAATAATTAATAATAAAGTATTCGTTCTGCTTCTACGTGTAAAGAGGAAGGAGAAGGAAAAGCAGAAACAATAATTTATCTTACGAATGCAACCGTGACACAAAAACTCGAAGGCAAAGAAAGGCAAACGGATTATCTACACAGCTGACAGACAAAAGCTGCCGAACGCGACGGAGAGGCGAGCGCAAGCGAACGCAACCGAGCGACCAGAGCTAGCGAAGAGCGCTCGCCGTCGCAGCAGGTGAGCGGAGCCGAGCGACCGGCGAGTCGTGAATGTTAGCGAACCCAGCGCACGACCAGAAGCACCAAACGTGAATTTTGGCGTGAACGAGAAGGAGTAACAAAACGCCCACTTCCGCCATGACCAGACAACACGCCCTCGTCACCCTTCAAGTCCAAGGCCCTTATTCGCTCGTTAACTTCACATATTTGCTCTAATTTAGCGAAGACAGCGCGCGCTCCCTGGCCCGTGACATGAACC
>NW_028234423.1:32457108-32459608 GCF_977035675.1 Penaeus japonicus | reverse complement strand
TTCCCTTCATTCTCTTCCCCTCTTCCTCTACACTTCCCCCCACCCCTCTCCCTCCCCCCCTCCTCCTCTTCCCTTTATTCTCTCCCCCTCTTCCTCTACACTTCCCCCACCCCTCTCCCTCCCTCCTCCTCTTCCCTTTATTCTCTCCCCCTCTTCCTCTACACTTCCCCCACCCCTCTCCCCCCTCCTCATCCCCCGCCCCTCTCCCTCCCTCCTCCTCTTTCCCTCTTTCTCTCCCCCTCCTCCTCTACACTTCCCCACCCCTCTCCCTCCCTCCTCCTCCCCCGCCCCTCTCCCTCCCTCCTCCTCCCCCGCCCCTCTCCCTCCCTCCTCCTCCTCTTCCCTTCATATTCTCCCCCTCTTCCTCTCCACTTCCCCCATCCTCTCCCTCCCTCCTCTCCCCCCCCTCTCCCTCTTCCCCCCCCCCCTCTCCCCCTCCCTCCCCCTCCCCCGCCCCTCTCCCTCCCTCCTCCTCCCCCGCCCCTCTCCCTCCCTCCTCCTCCCCCGCCCCTCTCCCTCCCTCCTCCTCCCCCGCCCCTCTCCCTCCCTCCTCCTCCCCCGCCCCTCTCCCTCCCTCCTCCTCCCCCGCCCCTCTCCCCCCTCCTCCTCCCCCGCCACACCACCTGTGAGCTCACCTGGAGACGGCAGGTGTCTGTCTGTCTTCCTCCCACACAAAGGCGACACGGTCAAGATTTCGGTGACCACGTGGTATATTCGCCAACAATAAAACTCGCCGCTGGAGTGTTGACCTGCGCGCGTGTGTGTGTGTGTAGGTGTATGGACTGTGTGTTTGAGAGCGTGTGTGTGTGTGTGTGTTTGAGAGCGTGTGTTTGTGTGTGTGTGTGTTTGAGAGCGTGTGTTTGTGTGTGTGTGTGTTTGAGAGCGTGTGTTTGTGTGTGTGTGTGTGTAGGTGTATGGACTGTGTGTTTGAGAGCGTGTGTGTGTGTGTGTGTGTGTGTGTTTGAGAGCGTGTGTGTGTGTGTGTGTGTGTGTTTAAGAGCGTGTGTGTGTGTGTGTGTGTGTGTGTAGGTGTATGGACTGTATGTGTGTCGATTTTCTTGCTTTTCTTCTTGTTTTAGTCTTTTATTATCATCTTGGATTCTTTTTTTTTTTTAATATATATTTCCAGCGGCAGGGTAAGCAGCTGGTCACACCTGGAGCGTGTATGGCGTTTTACATCTCCGCCTCCTCGGCGTCATGTTTATTGGCGAAGCGCATTTATCTCTTCGTTGGCAGTTACACCGGTTGTCGGTCCTGCCAGCTTCAGGTCGAGTAAATCAGTTATTATCAGTTATTGCTGAGCACTTGTACCGCGCGTTCCTTTCCTCCTCCTCCTCCTCCTCTGGTAAATTCTGGAAGCGCACCCACGGGCCCAGTAACCACCTGGAATCTCACAAAGTGGAAGAGCAAAGTGAGGCAGACTTGAAGTACATACAGAACGGAACTAGACCAATAAAGGGAAAATGGGTGCACACTTGCCCAAGCGTGCCATATGCGGTCGGGCCGGGAATCGACTCGGATTCACTCGAATCGGCTTCGAATCGGAGCGCTCCCTCTCACCCTCCTCCCCCCCTCTCCATCCAGGGTTCCCGTTTTCCCGTTTTCCTGTTTTTCCGTTTTCCCGTTTTCTCGTTTTTCCGTTTCCCCGGTTTCCCGTTTTCTCGTTTTCCCCGGTTTCCCCATTTTCCCGTTTTCTCGTTTTCCTGTTTTCTCGTTTTTCCGGTTTCCCGTTTTCCCTTTTCCCCGTTTTTCCGTTTTCCCATTTTCTCGTTTTCCCGTTTTTCCGTTTTCCCGTTTTTCCGTTTTCTTGTTTTTCCTCTTTTAGGGTAGACGAATATGATATTTGAGTTAATCGAGGCAGTCCATGCCACCAGATTCCTCAACCTTAACTGGACAGTAAATGGGATTTTGGTCTCAGAGGGCGAGCTGGACCTACGAATGAACATTGACCTTAGGGAGGGGGGAGGGGGGACCTTGCCCTTTAAGGCCCCCCTTTTTGTGGGGCGCCCTTGGACAGGAGTGTCCCTACTACTATATTTGCTGATTATTCACCTTCCGGACCCCCTCCCCCGCCCCCCTCCCTCTCTCTCTCTCTTTCTTTCTTTCAGTGGTCTAGGAATTGAGAAACAGTCGTTTGCGTGCGGACACCCCCCCCCCCCCCCGCCCCGCCATCAGCTGCTCTTCTGCTGTTGTGATAACACCTTCAGAAGACCAGCGAGCCGTGGGTCTTTATGGAGGGGGGGGGGCGCAGGTGGGAGGGTGTAGCAGGTGTGGCTATAATCCGTTTTGCAAGCTCGAGGTGACCGGTCCGTCTGCCTTTTATTTATTTCTTCTTCCACTTTCTTTTAGTCTTTGCGTCCTTTTTCTGTACGTCTTTTTTTTGGGGGGTTATATATTTTTTTTACAATTTTATTCTTTTCTCCATTCATTTCCTATCGAGCATAATGTATATGAGAGTGAATAATGTCCCAGATTAAAAGTAGCTGATTTTTTTTTTTTT
>NW_028234423.1:32424608-32432108 GCF_977035675.1 Penaeus japonicus | reverse complement strand
TTAGCAGTACTGTTATTGTATATTATAACTAACTTCTCCTCGACTTATCTCTATCTGTATCTCTTATTGTGGTCGTGGCCCGGCCTCTCGGAGCACAGAGACGTCGTTGAGGGAAGCCAAGTCACAGGAACCCACTCAGACGTCGCGTAAATATGCCCTCTCTTGTTTTCTCTGACAGCGACAGCAACGCCACTGTTATCTCGCCGATAACAATCTGTTAGCGCGAAGACCGCCATGTCACTTTTTAATAGTCTTACGTCACTGTTGACATACTTTTCCTCTGGCGTCATAATCATCAAGCATTTGGAAAAGGGAAAAATCAACGGGTATCATCGCTGCCAACGCTGCTGTACCAACACTTGTTATGCAAGTTGAAACTGGCATCACCGAGGTTTCTTTGTCGTGGCTAATTCTCTCATTACCAAGATTCATACGTCACTGTCAAGCCAATAAGAACGCCGTTTTATCACTCCAATACAGAAACGTGTAATTGTTAATGCTGTCGACACTCCGTCACTGCCACGGTGCTGTTGTTGTTTTTTTTCTTCTTCCTTCTTTTCTTTTCTCTTTTTTTAAACTTCTGTTTCCGAGGTGATGCCCCACAACATCAGGATAGATTTTTAGTTTCTAGCAATATGACCCAAGAACATCTACAAATATCGAAAATTAATGAAGGGAAGTAAAAGAAATCAAAAAAACAGACGACTAAACAATTACATTAAAATAGTATAGTGCTGAACACCTTATAATGCAACTGAAATAATGATAACAAGATTAATGAAATAGGCACGAGAACAGTACATATAGAAATCAGGAAAGGATTTAATACCAAGCACGCGAGAAATAAGAGGGACACAAACCCACATCCTGAGAGACAGAATTTCAATAAAGCCTCGAGACCGCGCGGACACACGCAAGCACTTGGGGAAGAAAAACAGAAACGAGGAGGGATGCGGGGGAAATTTAGGCGCGGATGTGGGGGAAAAAACGATGAAAGGATCGAAGGAAATTAGGAACTGGAGAAGGGTAGGGATAGAAAGGGACTACGAGGAAAGAAGGGATAGGAGGAAAAAGAAGCGAAGTGCCGAAAAGGAGAGGAGCGAGAATGAGGGAGATGTCGGGAAAAGGAAGCGAGTTAACTGACGAATGTCGTGAAAGGAAACGAAGAAGGATTAAAGCCACGAGGAAAAACTGAATAACTTTGTGGAGGGAAACGAAAAGAGAGGAAAGAGAAGGAGCTGAACTCACGGGAGGAAAAAATAAGTGACGAACGGACGGACAAGTAAGCGTAAGGGAAACCAGCAATGAGGAAAACGTAAAAAAAAAAAAAAAAAATGGGGGGAAAGGACGAGACGTACAGGGGAGGCATGAGGTAAGGGGGAAAAAAGGTTGGCATTATGTCTCAAAATTACACGATCTAGGGTATTATTTGGCGGCATTAGCGTGAGCATAGAGGTGGAGACTATGGTTTATAAGATAAATGACGATGGGAGGGATGGGGCTTGCGTAAATACAACGAAAAGTGGCAGATACTTGGCCAGGCTGAGGCGATTACGTTGCACTTACACGCTGGACACTTTACATAATTACGGATTAATGGATTTGATAGATTTTTTCTATGAGGTTTCTCACTGCTAAAGGATACGGAAAAGCTCCGAACTGCAATACTGATATGCAGAGATGTATGTATGTATATATGTGTATGTGTGTGTGTATGTATCAACATACATACATACATTCATAGATCCATACATACATATCTATATACATGCGGTTGGTATTTATGTATATACATATATATGTATATATATATGTATATATAATCACGTATGTATACATATAAACAATTTTAAAATTTGTACACATATTTTATATATATATATAAATATACTAAATATATATATATATTAAATATATATATATACAAGTGTGGGTGTGTGTGTGATTCATATATATGTATATATTATAATATATATATTATATATAGATATAGAATGAGATATAGAAATAATTTTACATATATATATATTATATATAGATAGATATGTATATATATATATTTCCATACATATATATATAAATTTACATATATAATATAATATATATTGATATATACATAATATACATTATATATAGATAATATTATATATATTATATATATATATATATTATATATATATACACACTTCACACACACACACACATATATATATATATATATATATATATATAATAAATATATATATATAGATAATATATATATATACTAAATAAATATATATAATATATATATATATATAAATAATATATATTGGTGTGTGTGTGTGTTGTGTGTGTATAAAATATAATATATATAATATATATAAATAATATATATATAATATATATATATTATATAGATATATTAATATAAATGTATATAGATATACATATATATATATTTATATATATATAAATATATTATAATATATACATATATATACATAGTAATAAAAATTATATATATATACAATATATATATATAATATATATATATATAACATATATATACATATACTTAATATAAATACATATAGTTTTTATATTATATATATATTATTTCTATATATAGAAATATATATATACATATATTACATACACTCTCACACACACACACACACACACTCAAATATATATATATTGATAGTAATATATAATATATATATATATATATATATATATATATCATTTGTGTGTTGTGTGTGTGTGTGTGATTGTGTATTATATAAATTATATATATATATATAATATATAGAATATAGATATATATATTATATATATATATATATTTTGTGTGTGTGTTGTGTGTGTGTGGTTGGATGTGTATATATATAGATATATATTATAATATATATATATATATATATATAATATTCTTTATAATATATGGATATAATATGTATATATATATGTTTTTTTTTTTATATATATATTTATATATATATAAAATAAATATTATATATATATATATATATATTCATACACACACACGAACACACACAATATTACCCAATGCTATGCACACACAAAGATTGTCCACAACAGAAACCAAGGATCATGGCACACGCCCCCCCCCCCCCCCCAAAAAAAAAAAAAAAAAAAAAAAAAAAAAAAAAAAAAAAATAAAAAAGAAAACACCGGCTCCGACGTTCCACCCTCAAAAAAACGAGTCTCACTTCACTCCCCAAAATCGACGACGATGATCACTGAGCTTCAACTCTAGCGCCTTATACGCCCTCTGAGGATCACAGCTTTGTTCCTAATCATTACACTCCAAATTGCCGTCCCGCCGCGGGGCAGTCTCCTTTAGCTGTTTGTAGTTGTTTTTGTTTGACATAATGTATAAGCTGAGAGGGAATGATGTTTTAACTTGTAAGGCCCTTTGCAGAAGAGGAGCTGTGCCGTGCGTTTGCGAGTCTTGGCGTTTTGGCTTTTTATTTCGTTTTGCATTGTCTTTCTCTTTCTATATGTGATCTATCCTTGGTTTGGGAGGTATGTATCTTCTTCTTGCACGGTCTGGTCTTTCGCTTTCGGAAGACGAAAATATCACGTTATCGCGTCGAAGGCACGCTGTGCTGCTCTCCTGTTTCGTCTTTTTGGGTCACAAAAATCATATTCAAAGGAAGGAATTGATATATATATATATATATATATATATATATATATATATATATATTATATATACATACACATAATACATACATAAATAATATATATATATAAAATATATATATAATATATATATGTAAAAGATGTATATATATATATTAGATATATTTTATATATAATATATATATAATGTAATTAAATGTATAATGTATATAGATATATATATATATATATATATATATAATAATATATATATAACACACACCACACACACCACACACACACACACACACACACACATACACACCACACACAAGTTCACATATTATAATATATATATATATAGATTATATATATATATATATATTATGATATGTATATATAATATATTTATAATATATATAATATATATATACATATATACATACTAAATTATATATAATATAATATAATATATATATATATATATATACATACATACATACATACATACATACATACGTACATACATACATACATACATACATATACTGTATATATTTATTTATATATACATATATATATATATATATATATATATATATATATATATATATATATTTGTGTGTGTGTGTGTATATATATATATAGAGAGAGAGAGAGACAAGAGAGAGAGAGAGAGAAAGAGAGAGAGAGAGAGACATACATACATATATACATATATGCATATATACATATATACATATAAATACGCACATCTGAGTGAGTGCATACACATTTGCAAACACCACATAGCGTTTTTGAACATTCAAACATTCATTCATCTCTGTGTGTATTGATTTTTGTTTTCGAATGCCAATCGCTCGCTCGCGTCCGGGTCAATAAGACACGCTTTTCTCTCTGAACTCTTAACTCTGTTTTGTTATTCGCCTCCTATTATTTTGTGGGGGAGGGGGGGAGGGGGGCCAGTGAGGAATGCGTTGGAAGTTGCAGAAATGTACGGCTATAAATCGCAACTATGCATCACAGATCCTGCTGTTGCCATTTAGATATATAACGTACGGAATGTTAAGTTCGCACGCGAGAGAGCTATGCAAGGGGCAGGATTACCGTGGAAAGCTGAGATATACACATTATTATTATTATTATTGCTATTTGTAATGTGAATTCATGATGTCGCGCAACACACCCTCTACACGCGCTCGCATACGGTCACCCGAATGTTTTTTTGTGTCTTGAGAGAGATAGGGGTCGAGATAGAGAGATATATAGCAAGAGAGATACGTTCATGTGCTGGAAGTTCAGTTGACTTGTAAAGCAGGTTGAACCTTCCGTTAGCCGCAGCTGAGTTAGTTCTTTTCTGTTTTTTTTTTCTGTTTTATTACTTTGTACCTAGCGTTGTTACCTCAATTTTTCCTCCAATTGCACTTCTCTCTCTCTCTCATTCTCTCTCTCTCTATCTATCTATCTGTATATCTATCTATCTACCTCTCTCCCTCTCTCCCTCTCTCCTTCTTTCCCTCTCTCCCTCTCTCCTTCTTTCCTTCTCTCCTTATCTCCCTCTCTCTCTCTCTCTCTCTCTCTCTCTCTCTCTCTCTCTCTCTCTCTCTCTCTCTCTCTCTCTCTCTCTCTCTCTCTCTCTCTCTCTCTCACTCTCTCTCTTTCTCTCTTCTCTCTTCTCTCTTCTCTCTTCTCTCTCTATCTATCTATCTATCTACCTCTCTCCCTCTCTCCCTCTCTCCCTCTCTCCCTCTCTCCTTCTCTCCCTCTCTCCCTCTCTCCTTCTTTCCTTCTCTCCTTATCTCCCCCCCCCCCTCTCTCTCTCTCTCTCTCTCTCTCTCCTTCTTTCCCTCTCTCCTTTTCTCCTTCTCTCTCTCTCTCTTTCCCTCTCCCCACTTCTCCTTCAACCATCCACACCACCTCATCTTCCCTCTTCCTTTTCCTTCACCTCTCTACACCTTCTTTACCTATTCCTTCCATATCCATCTCTTCCTCCTCTTCCTCCTGGTTCATCTCATTCTCCCTCTTCCTTCCCTTCTCCTCTCTTCACTCCCCCTTCCCCCCTCCCCCCCATCCTTTCCTCCTCCTTCCCTCTTCCTCCTTTCCTTCCTTCCCTCTCCCCTCCCCCCTCCCCTCCCCCCCTCCTTCCCTCTTCCTTCCTTCCTTCCCCCTCCCTCCTTTCCTTCCTTCCCCCTCCCTCCTTTCCTTCCTTCCTTCCCTTCTCCTTCCCCATTAAGATATAACTCGTGATGAAAATCGAGACGCTGAGCACCGCTGGCTAATGCCGCCGTTTCCAGTCGTTTCCCGTAGACCACGAAGCTGTTTCTCAAAGCTCCCCCCCCCCTACTTGGGCCCCTCCCTCTTCCCTTCCCCCCGCTTGGCCCCCTCCCTCTTCCCTCTTCCCTTCCCCCCACCCCTTCTTCTCCCCATTTTCTCTTCTCTCTTCTTCTTCCTCCTCCTGCATTTTTTTTTTTTTTTTTTTTTTTTTTTGTACCTCTCCTCTCCTTTTTCTTCTCCTGTGATTCCTATTCCTCCTCCTGTTTAGAATGTTCTTCCTCCTCCTCGTTTGTTATCTTTCCCCTTATTCCTGTTTCTCTTCCATCTCGTTCTCCTCTTGCTGCCTACACTCCTCGTCCCTTTTCTACTTCTCTTCTTCCGAGAGATCTTGCTCTACCTGATCAACGTCCCCATTCCCTTCTTCATTTTTCTTTCTCTCTCTCTCTCTCTCTCTCTCTCTCTCTCTCTCTCTCTCTCTCTCTCTCTCTCTCTCTCCCTCTCTCCCTCTCTCATCTCTCAAGCTCCTCTCGTCTCTCTCTCTCTCATCTCTCTCTCTCCTCTCCTCTCTTCTCTCATCGTCTCTCTCTCTCTCTCTCTCCTCCTCTCTCTCTCTCTCTCTCTCCTTCTCCTTCCACCCCCCCTCTTCTCTCTTTTCATGCTCTGTGATAGCAATCTCACTTATGTCTCTCTTTCTCCTCCCCTTTCTTCTCTCCTCTTTCTCTCTCTCTCTCTCTCAGTTTCTCTCTTTCTCTCTCCCTCTCTCTCACTTTCTCCCTTTCTCCCTCTCTCTCTCTCACTACCCATTTTTACTCGTCCCGTCTCTCATCTTCCCCCTTTCGCCTTTTCCCTCACCTTCTTCTGCCCTGTGTCTTTTCTACCATCATCCGTTTCCTCCTTCCCTACTCCCTAACTTCATCCTCCTCATCTCCTTTCCTCCCTTCCTCCCTCTTTATCTTTATCTTCCCCTTCCCTTCTTTCCCAATATACCTCTCCCCTCCATCCCTCCTTCGTCTTCCTCCCCCTCATTCATCCTCCCTTCCCTATTTCTCTTCCCCTCATCCCCCTGCCTCCCCCCCCCACCCCTGGTAGTATAGCCACACTTATGCTATAAGGTCGCGTCGGTCAGTTAATTAGAGCGAAAGAGAGAGAGAGAGAGAGAGAGAGAGAGAGAGAGAGAGAGAGAGAGAGAGAGAGAGAGAGAGAGAGAGAGAGAGAGAGAGAGAGTAAAAGAGCGAAGAGAGAAGAAAGTAGAGAGAGAGAGCGAGAGAGAGCGAGAGAGAGCGAGAAGAGCGTGAGAGAAAAGAGAATGAAAGAGAAAGAGAGAGAGAGAGAGAGAGAGAGAAGAAGAAAGAGAGAGAGAGAGAGAGACTTTTGACTTTGACAAGTTTATTGAGACAAGTGGTTACGTACGTCTCAAAAGGATGAGGTAAACATAGGTTAGAGAGAGAAAGAGAGAGAGAATGAGAGAGAGAGAGAGAGAGAGAGAGAGAGAGAGAGAGAGAGAGAGAGAGAGAGCGGGATGAGGGTCTATCAACTTGTCTGGGTCTTTGATGGCGATTAGACAGACATTGTGATGGTGTATAAAGGGGACTAAAG
>NW_028234423.1:32399977-32402477 GCF_977035675.1 Penaeus japonicus | reverse complement strand
GTGTCACAGCTTCATAAAATATATTACCAATAATTAAAGTAAGAAACCAAACTGAGTTTTGCCGATCTCCTTGGAATAAAAAGTGGTAATACTTATGCATATAAATATATTAATTTGGTATTTACTTTTATATAGTTCTATTACTATTTGTATCTACTTTTACTCCAATCTTTTGATGAGCATATGGATCAGCTTATCCAGTCCCTTAGATTAGGTAATGATCACTGATTTTATTGTCCGTGTCATTACCATAAAAGAAATAATAATACAGGTCATCTCAGCATTTATTTATCACAATCATGAAAAGATCAACATTACCACAAAAATAGTCACAAAGGTAGCACTGAGAAATAATGTAGGACTGCAGTTAACTTCTGGTGAGAAAAAATATCATTATGATACAAGAATGTCTTTTTCCAATGTGAAAAACCGATATTTTCTGCAGTTTCAATGTAATCTTACTAAAACTAGCCAAAACAATGGCAAAATGAATAAATTTACTATTTATCATCAACATTCTATACTTTTCTACGGCAGATAAAAATTGCTTTCAACATCTGCGTTGTTTTACCACTTAAAGCTTAGTCGGCGACATGCTACGAAAATGTGGTATATATATATATATATGGATATCAAATTATCCAAAATCTTTACATCATAGGAGCTTAAAGAATGACTAGTCACTATGAAGCTTGTGTATGTGAATATGAATATAAATATTTGTAAGATATTAGTTGCAAACACTGCATGTTATAACATCCAATATATAAAATGCAATATAGATGTAAAATAACAGTATTAGTCTGCAAGTTGTAAACTCTAATATAGACTGTAAAATGGTACCATATATAAATCTTATAAGAACTGCATTACTAATCATACCTAGAGTGGTATTATACACCTGCTTTTTCAAGCTGCAGATGCAAATGGGATGTTAACTGCATACCATACAAAAATACAAAAACATGCATATTTAGCATCATGCAAAATGACACGATCTACACACATTTTGGAAAATTATATAAAAATAGTTCAAGCATCCATTTTTTTCCTGGAATGCATTTCCAGTATGAATATATTTACTTTTATTTAAGCATTTTAATTCCTTTTGCTACTTATTTCTAAGCTTGTCATGTTTACGATACTAAACTATGGCTTCTTCTTGTTCACACCAAAGTTTATGCTCTGGATCATTTACAAATCTTTTGATAGTGCGGCAGGCAAGACATGTGACCACTAAGTGCTTTTGGCGTCGAGACTTGTGTCGAACTCTTGCATTGACGCCATAAACTAAAGCCACACCACACCCCTTGCAGAGGGAGCGCTTCAGGGCGGGGGACAAACGCATCACACAACGGCGACCAATGGCTGCTGCCAATGCACCTGTCTGCGACGCAAGGGCCTGGTCAGCACATTTAAGACTCTCAGGGCATTTTTTCTTTTGCTGTGAGGGAGGCATGGTTGCAAGAATTTTTGAGACCTGCACCAGGTAGTTGATTCGTTCCTGGTTTTCTGAAACCGGATCTTTCTGCTTTTTTGTCTGTTTCTGTTGCTGCATGTCAGTATTTTGATTTTGTTTTTTGGGAGGTTGCTCTTCACTTCTTTTACATTTACGTTCCTCTTCCTTTGGAATCTCACTCTCAGGTATGCAACTCACTTCCTTGTTCCCATGCAAAGTTTTTTGCTTCTTAGGTGTAATATCGTTAATCTCTTTCTGTTTATCTTGTTTCTCTCTCCCAACTTCATCCAGTCTCTGCTGAGTATTTTGTTGATGCACATGAATTGGTTCCTTCTCTGAAGTCATGTGACATTCTTGGGATTCCTGTTTCACCTCAACATCCACAGTCTTATTTTGCTCTTGTCCCTCAAGCTGCAAGTCACCAAATGGCTCTGTCTGTTGGTGGGTCTGTGCTGCATCATTGCTTGGAATACATTTCTGCTGAACAGTATTCTCCTCCATTTTCCACAATTTTATTTTAGACAGTTTGAACAACAGAACTGCCCTACTCGATGTTCACTAGATTGCAACTGTTTGGCAGTTAGATATCTGCAGGACCGTCAGATTTTCCGCAATATAGTCTGAAAAGGGTAAAATACAGTTAACTCAATCAGGTTTACACAGAACAAGTATTAAGGAAGGAGTAATAACAAAACATGCTCAGTAGAGTAAAAGCCTAGGTTTCTTTGGCACAGCCTTTGCCTTTTGTCATTTTGACAACTTTGCTTCATACTCTTTCAGCTGCTCAACAAAACCTACATTTGGGCGGATGAATGATCTCTTGGATTTCACAAACCTGTAAGCTTCATCGTAATTCATGCCATAATGCTTCATCAAATAAGCAATTACAATAGACGCTGCACGAGATACGCCAGCATTACAGTGCACAAGGACACAGCCCCCAGACATTATAGAATCATGGATGAACTCACAACACTCATCAAAAATGTTAATGATGCGGCAGGTTGGGGTATCATAGGCCTCCTTTGTTTTGTATGTAAA
>NW_028234423.1:32377477-32392477 GCF_977035675.1 Penaeus japonicus | reverse complement strand
GCATATTACAAAAATCGCCGTCTGTGGACGGTGCCCATCGGTATCGGGTTAATGATGGACTTATGGAAAAATATTGTTTGGGCTAGTCTGCACTACCCAGAGGGCGGAGAAAACCCTCTCCCCTATCCCTCTAATTCTTAGCTGGTGCCGCTAGTGTCATAGACCGCCCGCCCTGACGACTAGTTAGGTCTTTAGGCACCCCGTCCGCAATGGGTTAATATAAGATATCTTTAAATGCAGTTGAAACTCACCTTACAAGGTAGGTTCTATGCAACTCTCCGATAGGTATCAAAGCATCAAGATTGCGTGCTGTGCATTGGGACAAATCTGATTCTGGTTTGATGACAGCTAAACGGTACAGGTATGTTCTCCCAACTGCATCAAATCTCGCATGAAAAGTTGGAGGAACATGAACAGTTTTATGGACTCTGTAATACAAGCAGAAACATTTAAATAGAATACAATGTAAAACTGCTTCAAAATTTCTAGTTAACCCTAAACTCTGCAATTCCTCAACCGATCGCTGAATCCCAGTCATAGCACTGGCCAAATTTTCATATTTCACAAACAGTAAATCTGGTCTTTGAAGGTTGGAGAGACTGATCTTACCCACCAGGAAATGTCTCTCTCGTAATGATACGAGAGACACAAGACATAGAAAATCCAAGGTAACTTGACTATTTTTCCTTTGCTCATTATCTTTTGTGTCCTTGAATAAATCTGGCTTCTCAGGCTAGATCTAGATCACCTGGTCTTTAGGGATTGCGTTTACCGTTTATATAGAGCAAAGATGGTCCTATATTAAATTATTAAACAAATAATCACAAATGCTCACCTGATGTCAGCTTTTGTCTTCTGGAAAAAGCGATTTACACCAATAGTAATGTATTCTGGTTCATATGGATGGTGAGGGGGAAGCCGTTCTAGGTCCACATGGAGAGTATTGCATAATGCATGGACACCTGCAAGACACCAAATCAATTAAATAACTGTAGAGTAAAATAATAAACAAAATATGAACTGAACAAAATAAGATTAATAATAAGTACAAGAAAGAGTATGAGTAAGACTAAGGTGAAAGTAAACAAATGGTGAATAAATGCATTTTCTTCCTATCTATCCTGCAAGATCTTTCATCCAGACAACCTACTAAGTGTGAGGAATTATGAACAGCAACTCCATAACCTTACACCCACTAGCAACCATCTTTCATGCTTCCCCAACCTACCAAGATGTCAATAATTGATAAATGCATGCATCTTCAACCCTTCTTCATTACTGACAAATTTAATCTGGATAAAAAAATATATATACCCATCTATGAGTGGTATTAAGGGTTAAAGAAAGGTGCTTTGATTATGGATGCAGGTGGATAGTGAGAGTGTCTAGAACATCTGTCCATTTTCATATCTTGCTCCTGGAGGTGTGTCCATTGCCTCTATATCAAAATAATCCTCAAAGTAATACTACTCTTGTGCATCATGATATTCCACTAGAAGTTTAGACCAACAGACCACAAAAAAGAAAAAAGCAATTCCACCGTCCCTTTCCCCCGGGTAGCTTTCTGTGGCCTTAAGGCTGGAGAAAAGAGGCCAAACATGGCATATTTACTGGTTCACAATTACTACACTTCATTCATACTCAAATGGAGGAAGGCAAACAGCCGTTACTTGAATGGGGCAACTCTGCATGAAGGCGAAATTTAACAATATCCTCAATCAAAGCAACTTGGTCTTTAGGGGCTAATGGTACAAATAGCTCCTCTCCTAACTCTCTTAAACAAGCAAAGCATGATATCAAAGATGCCATCTTCACGAATGTAACAGGAAATATCAGACATGAGTGAAAAAAAAGATTCATGCTTGCAGTTTTCCTGCATAATGACTGCCATCATCATGTTTCATAAGTTTATCAAAATTATTTGTCATACATAAAATTAATTACTATTACCTGTGACATGGCACACCTTTACATCTTTTCAATTGAAATATTGTGTAAAGCTAAAGAGGATCCACTAAATCTGCCCTTCTCATTTTTTCTCTTCTTTTACTATCCACACTAAAAGCCAACACAGCCACAGTCCGATGTTTTCTACTATAGAACGGAGATCTAACACTTCTTTATTCTCTACAAACCTCTACAATTCCTTAACCCTTCAGCTATGGGCATATACTTCCGCACTGCATTTTTTTTTGTTCAACATACAGGTTTTTTTCCTTTCAGTTGTTTAATTAATGCATCATTTAAAATGATGATTAGGATAATTTTAGATTAATATGTAGATTAATAAATAATATTATAACTTAAGTCTAGAAAATAACAGATAACACAAAAACTTAAGGTGCCCAGCTGAGGTTGAGCATCTTAACCCTTTGGCTGCGGTATTTTTCAATAAGTTTATACAGCCTTGTGTCAGTATTATCATATATGGCCCAGCCCATCCGGGTCTAGGCTTATTGCTTGCCTTGACAGCAAATGATGCTATCCACAACAAATGGGTTAAGATGTGGGCCATCTCGGAAGGGTTAACCAATTTCAAACAACAATTACAGCATTGTAAAATTCAACATCACAAATGACACTATATCACTTCTTGACAAAAACTATTGAATCTCTTCAACCTGCACAATCCTAAAATAAAACAACAAGAAAATTCATCATCACCAGCATCAGTGCGACTTGAGATGTAGAGTGTTGGGTGGTTAGCTGGACGCAGGTGGATTAAGGCCTTCTCTAGCAGTCCATGCACACTGCATGCTTTCCCATTCAGCCCTTCATCAAGTTGTTTCTGGACACCCCTACACATAAAAAATAGTAGATATTGGCAAAAGCAGTAATAAGTAGAAGATTAACTTTAACAAACAAATTCAAAATAGATAAATATATACAAATATGCATATCTTTAAAAATAAGAATTAATTATAATTGTCTTATCCTCTCATTGGGTCAGAAAGTTTCATGATTAGAAAAAAAAAAAGAAGTTAATGCTAAAATGTAAAATCTTGGGAAGTGAAAAGATGCCCAAGGTGTGGAGAAGTGTACGGATACAGGTTTTAAAGAAAAGGGTAATGTGTACTGCTGTAGTAACTATAGAGACAAAGTTAAGGAGCCACAGCATGTTACAGGGAAGAGTAGTGGAAGCTAGACTGAGAGGAAAATTACAGTTTTATACCTAGAAAGAGCTCTGCAGATGCTACATTTGCTTTGAGTGTGTTGTTGGAGAAGTAAAGAGAAAGCCTGGAGTTGTTTATGGATTGGGAGAAATGTGATGGTGGTGCAGGATATGTATGAAGACAGCATGTGAGCAGTGAGGTGTAGGAATGAATGGACGGGTTCAAGGTGAAGTTGCATTGTTCAAAGTAGCGGAGACTTTGTTAGAAAGGTGAAGAAATGAGTGCGGGCAGGCTAGAGCATGTAGAGAAGAGTAGCAGGAGTGCTTTGTGACTGAAGGGTATCTGCAAAAAGGAAGCAGAATGTCTACAAGAGGAAGTGGTGTAGCAACACGTGACTGGCATAATGACATGGATGGAAAGGTATGATCTTGGCAAAAAAAAAAAAAAAAAAAAAAAAAAAAAAAAAAAAATCATCATCATCATCATCATCAATTGCTGCTCAGATCTAAACCTGACTATGCCTGCTCCTGTGCTAAATCATTTTATTGTTGTTTCTGCTCCCTAATAAAAAGATAAACATAAGTCTGTGTTGGCCCACTGCAAAAAGAGACCTTTTCATACAGGTCTCCCTGGACCAACAAAACCCTTATGCTGGTAGTGACCTGTTTACTCCAATAATGCTGAATAGGTTAAACAAGTGAAGCATTTTGAATTACATCATACACACTGGGTCTGTGCAATGTCATTCATGTCTATAATGTCTTACAAAAGTTCTTATCACTTCCTAGGGAAGTAGTTCACACCCAACACACTCTGAATCTATGGTACAACTATCAAAGGGAAAACACTCACACTTTTACATAGATGACTGGCCAATAAATTGCACACACAGGAACATAGAAATGGTCAAGAGCTAATAACTTAACATAACTGAATCTTGAATAAATCCTGAAATAACTGGTTTATTTGTAGGGGAAAGGAGACCAGAGTACAAGGGAGGAAAGGGGAGAGAGGCTGTCGACAATGACGACAGACAAGAAGATTGTGGCATTTTTTTTCTGGTGATGACCACTACCTCTGGTATCATTAATCTGTCTCTATATTTGCATAAAATGTTGCTAGTTTTGCAGAGATAGAATGGTATTTATTTGCTGATTTGCAAAAAAATTAAACTGGGGTGAATGGTAACATTAACCTGATGATCCAAAAGGTGTGTGTTTTCTGTATTGACTCCACTATGGCATTTACACTGTCAATGCAACCAGGAAGTTTATAATCAATTAAACAACAAATCCAAGATTTATCCTGCCAGAATGTACATGTATTCACCATCACTAATATACCTCCTGTATCGGAAACCATGGATTCACTAGGGAACATGAAAGCACTTTGATAGACTAGTCCATCTAAGGGTAGTTCTCATTGGCTGTTGAATAAACAAGCACTAATCATTTTTTTTTTTTTCTGATAGATGGAACTTTCCCAAAATATGTGCACAACAGGTAAAACAAAAGCACTTTAGTTGGTTGCAGGATGAAGGTCTATGAACCTGATCTACTTTAAGCCTCTTAACCTGTTACTATCGGGGCCCAGAGTGTTGGGAAAAGGGATGGAATCCCAGGTATATCCACTTTATATGAGTGGTATAAGGTGAGAGCAATCCATTGGTACTAATATCATGAAAATAAACAATATAGCACTATTCTGAAATTTTATCTTCTATTCTAACCTCATCTTATCCTGAATTCCCACAGGTTCCCTAAATCTATTATTCAGAGAAAGGGAGGGAGGGGGGGGGGCTGCTATAATAAAAATAACCCTGATAAAACATAAAAGATTCAGTGAAAGCTGTGGATTTCATGCAATAAAACATAGTGCCTGTTTGAGAGAGAATAACTGCCCTTTGGTGCATAACCAAAACAAAATTCTTAATATATATCCAAACAAGACTTTAAAGACATACATAGAAGAAAAACCAAGTAAAGAGGCAGTCCCAGCTCTGTTGGCCTTTTCCAGAGCACAAAGGAGAGGACTTGGTGTTACACTGTCCAGTCCTGAAGGATTCCACATCACTAACTAATCCATCAACAGACGTCCATGATAAAGAAAGAGTAAGTAAAACAGAAGGAATTGAATGCATAATAATAATAATCGTTGGTAAATACTCAGAATAGTACCGTGTCGCTAATTGCTACGAATCTGGTATTTAAATATGGTGAGTATGACCTGCAATTCGACCCCTATAACCCCCAATCTCGGTCCCGACAGCAGGGGAGGGCATGGAGACCAGGCAAATTCCAGAGTAAATTAACAAGAATAATAGGTAATTACACATTCGCCCCCAGGACCCTCCTCCCCTTTTCGGAGCACTTCGTGCTACTGACCTTGGCCAACCTATTCTTATTGTACACGGCAGGAAAGAGCCTAACCTTAGCTAGGCGTCAGTCTGTCTTAGTGCTGCGCAGTTCCCCAAAAGCCTAGTGGGTAAATAGCACGAGTTGCTTCAATTAGGAGGTACATGGGGGTTTTGCTAAGGCATATGTCCACCCTAAATAGGGTTAGGTAGATCATCGTAAATGGCATGAAGAGTTCCAACAAGGAGGGGGTCCAGGGGGGCAAAACCCCCTTGTCTAAGACAAGCATCAACCCTAGGTAAGGGTAGGTAGGTAGATAGCATCATAGTGTATTTTGGGTTATCTATGTGCATATCATCTATTATTATCATTCCTATTTTCCTCGCAATTTCCCTGGACTCCCTGCTGGGCCCCTGGACCGGGAGATGGGGTCTGAGGGTCGAATCGCGGGTCACACTCGCCCTATCTGAGGAATAGAGCACAGGAATCCTTCGAGGCTTCCCTGAGGTTACACCAATCAACCGAAACAAAAAATCAAGCTTTACACACAGTAGGAAAAGAAAAAATAACAAAAAACACGAACACTCGCATCCGACATCTCGACTTTCAAAAAATCCCGAGAACCTCGTAGCTCCATTTCTTCACAAAACCACCATTAATAAGAGCAAAAAGGCTAATCCACCCACCTGAGATTGGTGCCACAGTAACCCAGAGTCAACAGGAACCTCCTCATGAAATGTTGCCAAAAATGCGCTTACATAACACGTGCTGAAGTGTGCGAAAGTGCGCAACCTTTGCCGCGACGTTCGGCTCCCGATTTGACTCTTTTTTAGCTTCTATTTTTGATGTTTGGAGTGTCTCTCTAGGTTTTAATTTTTACTGTGAGATGCCGAGAGGTTTTGCTTTCCTTTCATTCAGCTATGATCTTTTTTTCTTCCTTGCGGTGATTATATTATTTGTTTTTGTTTATCTTTTTTTATATTTTTGCAAATTTGGATGCGAGGCGCTTTCATGTTGTTGTTGTTTTTCTTTTTATCGTGGCTATATTATGTAATTGGCTTCCTTTTGAGGAAGCCAATTGATAAATGAGCGGATTGCTATTGATAAATCCTTATACAAATATTTATGTATTAATTAATTTTTATTTTTTTGTAAAACACTTGGAGGTGAAACTTTTAAGTTTTGCTTTAATCACACTCTCGTATAGCCATTTTTCACTAGTACTTATCACTATTTCTTGACACGGGATTTTCTGCTGTGTTCCTTATCTTATTTCCATTTAATCCGTTAAAAAGAAAGGAATTTCTGGAAATAGATAGTGAGAGCAGAAGAGAGGATGAGGATAAGATTTAAACCGAAAGTTGATAGACCTAAAGAAGAGAGTTTCTTGGGGGGAAATATTTAAAGCAATGATAATAAAATAGATAAATGAAAATCGCAAGAAATATGTTTGATGACTACATATGGAGATAGAAAGCTCATATAAAAGGGATGGTGAACCTAAATCTGTGGGATAAGAGATCTGACGACGATGATGCCAAGGTATAATGAAATGGATAGATAATATTACGTAGATGAGACTGAAAATGCTTAATTGCTAAACGAAAAGAGGAGTAGGAGAAAAAAACAGGAAAGAATAGGTCATGCAGACGACGCTCAGCTGATCCCGCCATGACACCCGGACATGACGTCATCCCTCGATGCCAAATAACTCTCACATTGGCACCTAATTACGAATGGAACACAATTTTGACATATCAACATAAATAATATTTAATATATACCTAATATAAACTAATTGAGGATTGGGTGTACCGTTAATTACGAGAAAAACACTTCTAAGGAATGACGCAATCCGACACATGGCAACAGCGGCTTCTAAGACACGTCCTTTCCGGTGTGTCTTGAAAGGTGAAGCGAAGCCGAGGATTTTATGCTAAAAGGACCGAATAAGACAAATTGTTCAGGTAAGAAGCCTTTACATGGTGACAGAGATGCGTATGCAATTATCTGCGAGGGGGGAGATAGAGAGGAAATTATGGAAATAAGGACTTAAAGGCGGTTGCTTGGGCGGCCATGACAAATTGAATGACGTTGTAACTATGACATTTCTCGTTATAATATTAGTTCAGAACATCACACGTCCTCTGGAAGTCACGGGGAATTTCTGTGCTATTATATCTTCTCATACGGATTAGTCTGAAGGTAGAAAAACAGTTAAGTGATCTATGATGGATATAATCGCCCACTTACTGTTCCTGCCTTATTTATGGCAATTACCGCACATATTTTATTAATTGCTCTGGCATATGCATTCTCTGCGCCCTCCATTTCTCTTTCCTTAGGCGCAGATGGCTTCACCTGGTGCTGATCACACTTACTGGGGTTGTTTGCTTGTTAATTGAACCTCAGTGAACTAAGCTGACTTTAAGGGCGTGACTGCAAGCACACATCTGTGTTTGTTTGTGGTTTGGGCTTTGATGTGTGATTTCTTTGTTGTTTTTGTTTTTTGTATTTCTTTAAGATATGGCCACGTTGCTGTGAGACTTGCAGCCATATTGTAAGACGTTTTCTGCATGCTGTGGCTATGTCATACGCATGTTGTGTCAGTGTCGTGTTCGTGTCATGAAAGGGGTATTCCACAGCGTAAAAGCGTGGTGTTTTTGTGTCAGTTGCTTCGGGTTTAGCAACCTTTCCAGAGTTACTATGTGTTGGATGAATAGTACTTTCCAAACGATTAATTGATAAGAAGAGCTACGGTCACAGGTAGCACTAACAAAAGATTGTTAAATTTTGTTATGTATCATTTTTTGCGCTCTCTCCTTGTTAAAAAATTGATAACCGTTTCATGAACGCGCGCTTGGTAATTTAGTCTACGCTGCATCAAAGAAAGCAGAAGGAGAGGGATCACATATTTATATATAGATCTTCCTTATTTTGTGTGTATATATACTGTACATCCATGCATATCTTGTATAAATCATATGTATAGATTTTATGTATATATATTTCATTAATATACTTTAACTTTAGCCCATTAGCAGTGGAGGGCATGATTTGCTGTAAAGGCAGAGTCGGTCATAGACGCGGATGGCACCGTGCCAGACAATGTAAACCAACCATCCTACTGCACAAATATTTATTTAAAACCACGACCAATGGGTTAAGTTCCTGATTACTGTTACCGTTCTTTTAACTTCACTCTCCTTTGAAAAATCTGTCAAAAGGTAAACAAACTCAAAATCAGCAGAGAATCGATATTTTCCTAAAAGGAATTGTAAGCCACATCTAAGACAATCATGCTCGATATATACAAATATGGTAAATTTTCTGAATAATGCTGTTACTAAATGCCACAAAAGTGGTATCATTGGATTCCTCTCACCCTCTACTACTAAGATATAGTGGATGTAATCTGTGATTTTACCCCAGTACCCCACAATCTGGGCCCCGATAGTATGGGATGATTAGTATGGAGTAGATTGGGGAAATTGTAGGGTAATATGTGAATAAATTGCATTTGTATATGACACAAGTGTACCATAGTTTCATCAGATACATGATTATTGTAAAATTAAAATGTTAAAGATGCAGTTTCAACCTGATTTACTCACCCGCATGACACAGAGGTCATGGCATGAAGCGATTTTTGGCTGTAATTTTGAATGCACTGTTTTTTTGGTATTTTTGTCTTCAAAATTCTAACCCATCAACCAACCTAACTTCATCTAGTTTTGAAGTTAGTCTTAGCAAACACACACGTTTTCATGACGCAATAGCGGTCTCAAAACTTGCTCAAGATCTCAAACTTGCGGCCACACTAACAATAAGGAAAATGAAAGTGCTATGATTGCCAATTGATCTTAGGGTAATTCTCTTTTGTTGTTGTCGGGGTTTTCGAATGCATAAGCCTAACACCTCAGGATTCTTGGGTGCACTAGCCGCGAGTCTGGGCTGTCTGCTCGCTCACCCCGAGCGCTGGCCTTGACCAAATATCTTGTCGCTTGCGTCTGACCCAAAAACCATGAAATGTGTCAGCACGTCATCCGTCATCCCATATGCTATGGGCATGTTTAGAGGTCAGATGACTTTTGTACTGCATTTTGCCTCATGTTGAAGTTACAAGCTACTCGTTCCCTCATAAGGTATATAAAAACAATCTGAATTTAATCCTTAAAGTTAACAAAGACTAATCACATTTTTTTTTTTTTCTTTCTTTCTTTCTTTCTTTCTTTTTCATTTGGGGGGGAATATGAGCAGGGCAGGCTAGGCAAAACATGTACTGGACCTGCACACATATCATTCAGGTACACTGGCAAGAATTAAACCTGTCAGTCTTGAACAGAAAAGACATTCTATAATATATTATTCACCAATTGAAGATGGGGATAGATTTGCTTGCCCTATCTCTAGGATGGGTTTTATTTCAGAGCAAGGCAGCTTCACGCAATATGCCTTGAATTTTCCCACTTTCTTTCATTCCCTCATTGTAAAACTAGAGCCATTTTTGTGTTCTCTTGTATTGAGAGACTTGTATGTGTTATATGACAAGCTCAAGCAATTTTGCACTTGACTAAAATAGTAGTATAAGGTCCATATCAGCTTATTATTTTCCTTATACTCAGTGTGATAAAAGTATTGCTGTTTTATGGGAGGACAAATAGCAACTTCATTTTTTCGTATTCATGTACTGTTATAAACAAATACAAAAAAATATAACCATCCACAATGAAGAAAACATAAGAAGGTAGGGAAGAGGAAGGCAGCTTTACTGGCACATTGTAGAAACCAGGCATGGTTTGAGTCGCCTTCCTCTTCTCATTCTGCCTGCACATCCTTCCTCGTCAGTACCCTAGAGAAAGAGGTTGGCATCTTGCTGTGTGCCATTGCCCTCTAAAGATAGTGCTTGCTGGAGACTTTGGATGGGTATCATTCAAGGCTCTTCTGCAGGTGCTAGAAGAAAGTGGTGCCACCTTGGTTTTGGATTTTAGGTTAAACCCACAGTATATAGTAATTATGATTGCAGTTGTCATCATCATTCACTCATTACTCATAGTACAGTAAAAATACAGTGATCCACTCTCCCCCAAGGTCATGTATGTCATAAAAAATCAAATAATTGAATTTAGGGAAATATTCATATATAATAGTTTTGTTTCAAGAGAGTCACCCTACAAAATTTCAGACCTAATTGATAAACAAGATTTAGAAGGTGTTGTGAATTTTTTTATTATTGTTACTTATTAGTTATTTATTTATTCTAATGTAGCATGCATCACATGCACATTTTCCCCGTTCCTCTAATATTTGGTTGGTGCCCACTGCATAAAAAAATCCCTTACTGACGACCAGTTTGCTCATTTAGGCTTCCATCCAGTCTGCTAAGAATGACTGGTCTTGTTAAACGTGTTTCTGAAAGTGTCAGTAGATTCTGACAATTTTTTAAACATAGGAAATAACAAGTACTGATAAGGTTTATGCAATGTATTTACTGCAATCTTGTCACTTGACTCATTTCTTGCTGTTTCTTGTTTCAGGATGATGCAGGACGTGTTAGAAACTAATGAAACCATCTCACAGCCAGGGCTGATCCAGAGATTAGGAACAAGCATTAGCAGGGTATGTAATGCATTCTCATACTCTCTCTCCACATCCTCCTCTAATTCTCCCTTTCCTATTGCTTTTCTCACCTCCCCTTTTATCTGTCTCTTTGTACGCCTCTCTCTCTCTCTCCTCAAAAAGTAAGAAATTTCTTATTATATCATATATCAGCATAATTCATATTTGTTAATTTCATTATGAATGATTCAAGTAAAATTGTATTGATGGGAGTTTTGCAAACTTTCTAGCACAGTACCCTAAAAAATGTCTTAGCAGTGCAAGACATATGAAATGAAAAGACATGTTTAGGAGTCTGGATGAAGGAAGAAGAAAGAAGAATGTCAGGTAGCCTATTCTGCATAACTGCCTATAAGTTCTGTATATCATCTAGTATCAGCTTTCTTATCATGGAACATTGATCTGGCTATCTCTTGTTTAGCTCCTAATGTATTGATTGTTATGCAAGAATCATGACTTTGCAGAATTGTTGTGTACTAAAAAATAGATTTGAATAACATTGTATTTTTCTCAAGTGATAACAAAGTTTTTTTAGCTTGTGGCATAATTCTAGTAATAGCTCATTTAATCTCATACAAGCTTATAAAGGTACAAGACCATGGTGTATATCTGAACCTTAGAGAGCTGATGATTGAGCAGAGTAATATTCAAGGTGAACAAGTGAAACAAATTGTGGTTAATCACAGATAGTTTACAGACTGGAGATAAGAAGATTATTTCTGTGACACAAATACTCAAGAAGCTATGGATCTTGATTGCGTGATATGTAAACACCCTAATCTTGACTGTTTTCGTAATTTTATCACAGAAAGATCAAAGTTAAAGGGAGCAGTCACTCATCTTGGGAATTTGTAGATAGTATGAGTTATGGTACAAAGCTTCTGAGCCACTCATTTCAATGCTCAAGATAGACACTGTAATCATGCGGCGGAATTATAGTACAAGTGTTTACAAGGGCCATGAAAAACAAACATTATTCACTCCTAAAGGACTGTATTTTGTAAGTTGGTAATTCCAGTATCCAATTTTATTGTGAAGTTATCTGTATTGAATAGTTTTTGTGCTATTATATAGTTGTGCTGAAGGTAGAAGTGTTGTGTCTACGTATGTTAGTAAGGGAAAAAGGATTTAGAATATTATAATATTTTATTTCATTTTGTTTTGAGTTTTGCCTTTTGTTGAGATATTTTCATCTTTTTTTCAGCTATACCAACATTATTTGGACAAATGGACACCACACACAGCTTCACGATGGGTGTTCACGTTCGTATTGATCGTCGGGTTCTTGTTACGAATAATGTTAAGGCAAGGATGGTACATTGTCTGCTATGCCCTGGGTATCTACCACTTAAATCTGTTCCTTGCCTTCCTCACTCCAAAGATTGACCCAGCATTTGCACAGGATGATGGTAAGTGTGAAGGGAAGACAGTACTATGTAGAAGGGGCTTGGCTTGAATATAGATAAGATGTTTGGACACTTAATATGTTGATGCTCATATGCATAACAGGTGTAGTAAATTTAAGTTTTGTGTGAAGGGTATAACCTTTTCAAGTCTAACGTTTTACCGTCTGGGGCTAGCCAAGTTGCTTTGTGTTTTATAACAGATTTCAACATTTCTTTTTTGTTCCTTTTCTTCCTTTACTTGCATATATTATATCTTAGAGATTTGCAATTCGTTGTCTTATTTTTTTCTTCATCTGTGTCTGATGCAAGATGATGGACCAAGTCTCCCCACCAAAGCAAACGAGGAGTTCCGTCCATTCATGCGACGACTTCCAGAATTCAAGTTCTGGTACAGTGTGACCAAGTCAACTTTAATTGCCTTTATCTGCACCTTCTTCCAGGTAAGAGGCAAAAGGCCAAGAAGTTTTTTTTCCTCTTTTTACATGCTTCTGTTGTATGGTAATTATTTTTTTTATTTTTATATTTTTTATATATTTTATAATATATTTATTGTGATTGTGTTTACAATATTTTCTTACTCTTTCACTTCTTTGACTGTATACTTTATCATATTTTTGTTTTTAGTGAGATATTTTAATTAGTTTTTGATATTTATATATATATATATATATTGTGAGTTTTTTATATTATTTACTATTTATTTCGATTGTTTATATTTATTTTATTTATTTTTTTTTTTTTATGTTTTTTATTACGTGATTTTTAGAGATTCGCATTTTTTGTTTTTGTCTTATACTTTAGTGTGTTTTTGTGATATATATTTAGTGTGAGATTTACGTTGTTGTTTGTATTTTTATTTTGGTCACACGTGGATTTTTATGTTAGAGTTTAGATTGAGGTTATTAGTGAGATTTAGGGTTTGTTATTTTTTTGTGTTAGAGTATATTTAGTTGTGTGTTAGTGAGTTTTTTTTAGTTTTGTGTTAGATATTGTTGTTATTGATTGTGTGATTTGTTAGTTTGATTTGTATGTGAGTGTTATTTATTTGTGTCTATTGTTTTGTGTATATTTTTTGTGAGTGTGAGAGTTTGATGTGTTTTAGAGTGTTTTATAGGTTTGTGATAGTTTGTTTGATTGGAGTGGATTTTTTGAGAGTGTTTGTGAGGGAGTTATTGTTAGTGTTTGTTTTGTGTTGTGATTTTTAGTCTTGTTTTGGAGAGTGTTTGATGATTTGTGTTTATTGTGTGCTTTGTGTGAGTGTGTGAGTGTTTGTGGGTGTTTGTTATTTGTGAGTGAGTTTTAGTTCGTGAGTGGTGTGGATTAGTAATTTAGGAGAGTGTTAGAGCGAGATGAATATATATGAGATTGTTTTTGTGGGTGTGTTATTTGTGTTTGAGTGTGATTTTTTGATTGTGAGTGTGTGAGAGTTTGTGAGTGTGTGAGTGGGGGGGGGGGGGGGGGGTGGGGTGTTGGTGTGTGTTTGGGGGGGTGTGAATGGTGGAGGTGTTTGGGGGGGTTTATTGAGTGGGGGTGTGTTGGGGGTTGTGTGGTGGGGGTAGCGCTTGGGTGTTGTGTTGGTGTGTGTGTGTGTGTGTGGGGGTGTGTGTTGGTTGTTTGTGGGTGTCATGTGGGTGGGTGTGTGTGGGTGGGTGGGTGGGTGGGGTGGGTGGTTGGGAGGGTGAGGTGGTGGTGTGTGTGTGGGTGGGTGGTGGGTGGGAGTGGTAAATGTGTGTGTGTGTGCGTGAGTGTGTGTGTGTGTGTGTGTGTGTTTGTGTGTGTGTGTGTGTGGGGAGTGTGTTGTGGGTGTGTTTGTGTGTGTGTGGTGTTTTGTGTGTGTGTGTGTGTGTGTGTGGTGTTTGTGTGTGTTTTGTGTGTGTTATGTGTGTGTGTTTGTGTGTGTGCTGTTTGTGTGAGTGTGTGTGTGTTTTTTTTGTGTGTGTATGTGTTGTGTGTGTGGGTGGTGTGTGGGTGAGTGTGGGTGTCGTGTGTTTGTGTGGGCGTGTGTGTTTGGGTGTGTGTGTGTGTGTGTGAGTGAGTGGTGGGTGTGTGTGTGCTGTGTGTGGAGTGGGTGTGTTGTGTTGTGTGTGCGGGTTAGTGTGTGTGTGAGTGTGTGTGGTGTGTGTGAGTGTGTGTGTGTGTTTGTGTATGTTATGTATGTATGTGTGTGTATGTATGTATGTATGTATCTCTGTGTGTGTAGGTGTGATTGTGTGTGGGTGTGTGTGTGTGTGTAAGAGTGGTATCATATATTTGTGTGTATATGTCGTTTAGTCTCTATAAGGGTGAGTATTATCTGTGTGTGTCTCAATGTGTTGTGAGTATATCTGTGTTGTGTCTTCTGGGGTGACCCGCTCGGTGTTCGCTCACTCTATCAATCCCATCTCTCTCAACTAATACTACCACTCTTTATCTAACTCACTCTCTCTAATTGTGTTGGACTAGGATTGTTTTTATTGTGTTTTATATAGTTATTTATTTAATATATATATATTTATGAATAAATATATA
>NW_028234423.1:32367477-32369977 GCF_977035675.1 Penaeus japonicus | reverse complement strand
TCTCTCTCTCTCGCTCGACCTTCTCTACCTCTCTCTCATCTCTCTCTCTCTTCCTCCTCTCTCTCTCTTTCTTTTCTCTCTCTCTTCTTCTCATCGTCACTCCTCTTCTCTCTCGCCTCTCTCTCTACGCTCTCTCTCTCTCTCTCTCTCTCCTCTCTCTCATACTCCTCTCCTCTCCGAGACCTAGTCTCTCTCTCTCTCTCTCTCTTTCCTCTCTCTCCTCCTCCTTCTTCTCTCCCCTCTCAAATCCTCTCTCTCCCTCTTCTCCTCTCTTCTCTACTCTCTTTCTCTTCTTCTTCCATACCCCCCTCTCTCTCCTCTCCTCTCTCTCTCTCTCTCTCTCGATCTCTCTCTCTTCTCGTTCTCATCCTCTCCACACACTCTTTTCCTCATCTCTCTCACTCCGCTTCGCTCTCTCTCTCTCTCTCCTTCTCTCTCGCTCTCTCTCTCTCCTCACTCTCTCGCTCCCTCTCTCTCTTCTCCCTCCTACCTCCCATCCTCTCTCTCTCTCTCTCTCTCTCTTTCTTTCTCTCTCTCTCTCTTTCTCTCTCTCTCCTCTCTCTCTCTCTCCTCTCCTACTCCTCTCCCTCTCTCTCTCTCCCTCCCTCCCCTCTCTTCTCTCTCTCCTTCTTCTTCTTCTTCTTTCCTCTCTCTGTTATTCCTGTAATTAATATGCTTGTTGAAATTCACCAATTAACCCCAAAAGAATCTGGTGTCTTATGCTCTGATGCAGAAATGCTCTCAATCACTACCAGCTATACTTATGGAATCTGCACAAAGATGATTACATTTTGAAATTTACAGATCAAGAGCCATATTAAGGAAATTGAAAACAATGCCATTATTTCCTGAATTCATGTTTAATATTGATACAGTTTGCCTATATATGGAAATGCTGTTGTTGTTATTATTATTATTATGATAATAATAATAATTGTTAATATTATAGATGTTGTTATTATTACTATTATCATTTTCATCTTCATCATCTTCATCTACATCATTACTATTACTATTAACTTTTTCTTTCTGTAATTTGTATTAAGCTAATAATGGTTATCTTTGTTTTTTTACATTCCCACTTACTTATATCTCCTCCCCTTCTCCACAGCATATGATCAAGTACAAGTATTTGCCATTTTCATTTGGCAAGCCTCGCTACCAGACTCAAGAGAATAACAAACCTGCGGCCCCTCACTGACCCCACCGTACCCTGCACCCCAAGTCAATGTGGTACCTGCCGTTCTTCCTGGGCAAGCTGCCGGACAAGTGATAGGAGTGTGTGCTCTGCGCTACTAAACAGCTAGATGTCTTGTTCCGTTCTGATGCTGTGTGATCGCTTCCCACCTGCCACTCTGTTCGACCTTTTTTTCTTCATAGATGTTTTACTCCACTCTGTATGTTATTTTTTTTTATTTGTTACTTTTATTGTTATTGGTTGGTGGGGGGTTAGGGTTGGGTATGGGATGTTTAACAAAAAGAAAAGGCTAAGTTTTTTTTATTGTTTATATTATTTTTGTTGTTAAGATATTTGTTTTTAGTAAGAAATTCAATTTTAAAAAATGACTGTTTCTAAAAGGAAACTATGAGGACATGTTTATGTAAGTTGATATGGATTTACTTTAGCAACACCACTGAGCTAAACAGGCTGACAAGCAATGAGAGAAGTCACTCACGAGGAGATTGCTTCAGCAGATGGCTGCGTTTGGCTGTAGTGCATTAGGCTCTTGGCACTTCCTCTAATGCCTCATTTAGGTTTCTTTGTTACTACTTTAGGTATAGAGTAGCTTTATTTTATTTCAGTACATCTTACTGTGAATGTGTCCTGAAAGTGGGAGGAGGGGAACTTCTGCGATAAGTCATTCCGTTGTCTCCCTCTTCAAGAAATGTTCTGCAAATATCAGAAAACTAGGTTTGTGATACAAGCACGTACACACACACACACACACACACACACACACACACACACACACACACACACACACACACACACACACACACACACACACACACACACACACACACACACACACACACACACACACACACACACACACACACACACACACACACACACACACAAAACACACACACAAAACACACACACACACACACACCAGATTATAATAGAAACAAAATTTTTTCTTATATATATATATATATATATATATATAAAAAATATATATAATATATAATATATATAGTATATATATATATATATATGTATATACATATAAATAAAAACTATATTAATATAATATATTATATATATAAATATATATATATATATATTTATATATATTAATATTATACATTATATATTCTATATATACAATATATATATTATTTCTCTATATTTAGATAATATATATATATATATATATAATATATATATAATATATATATATATATATATAGATTTTATAGAGTTATATATACATATATAAATATTAATATATAGTATATATATTTTATATACACAATATATATTATATTATAT
>NW_028234423.1:32329178-32332377 GCF_977035675.1 Penaeus japonicus | reverse complement strand
GGGAGAGGGAGAGAGGGAGAGGGAGAGGGAGATAGAGAGAGAGAGATAGAGAGAGAGGGGGGAGAGAGAGCTAAAGATAGATAGATCGATCGATAGATTTGAATACATAGACAGGTAGATACAATAACACATAATAGGAAAAAAACAAAAAAAAACAGATATAAAACAAGATACAATCAAGCAAATCAATAATACGAAACCAAACAAACAAACAACAATAAACAAAGAAATATATCACCCCCACCCCCCCATCTGCCTTCAGACCCATTAAATAAATTCAAAGAAACTAAAACATTATCCAAGCTAGGCTGTGACAAAGACCTCGAATCTAAAACGTATCCAAATATTCCTCACGAATTTTCTTCAGATTTTAACCGCTTTCGTGACACTAGTTCGGATGGAAGAAAAGGAAGTTGATATATGTATATATATATATATATATATATATATATATATATATATATATATATATATATATATGTATGTATATGTATTTTTCTTTCTTTCTTTCTTTCTTTCTTTTTTCTTTCCTTCTTTTTTTCCCAGAATAGCCAAAATTGTTTGTTGCTCTAAGTTTTGTTATTATAAGTCTAATAGGATAATTTTTGTTTGTTTTTTGGATTATAGAGGTAGATTAATCCGGATCATGTTCTTTTTTATTTTTATGTTTATTTATTGTATATGTTATATTTATGTGTTTGGTTTTCTTTGATCTGTCTTTTGTTTAATTGTTCTTCTTTTTTTTGGTGTGATTTTTGATATTTTTGTCTACTTGTTTCATTTGGCGATTTATTTGTCTCGGATGTTTGTGGTAATTATTTTCTCTCTTCTTCGTCCTTCTACCTATCCTCCCTCTCTCTCCATTCCTCTCTCCTCTCCTCCTCCCTCTCCTCTCCTTTCTCTTATTTTCTTAATCTCTTCTTACTCTCCTCTCCCTCCTTCCTCCCTTTTCTATCCCTCTTCCCCTTCTTTTCCTTACCTCCTCCTCTTACTCTCTCTCTTCTCTCTTTCCCTCCTCTCCCTCTCATCTTCCTTCTTCTCTCTCTATTCTCTTCTTCTTTCTCTCTCTCTCTATCTCTTTCTCCACTCTTCTCTCTCTTCTCTCTCTCTTTCTTCTTTTTCATCTCAACAATACTACTTCATCTTCTTTTCTCTCTTCTCTCTCTCTCTCTCTTCTCTTCTCTCTCTCATCTCTCTCTCTCTCTCACTCTTCTTTCTTTTTTTCTCTCATCTCTTCTTTTCTCTCCTCTCTCTCTTTCACTTTCTACACCTTCTCTCCTTCTTCTTCTTTTTCTCTCTCTCTCTCTCTCTCTCTCTCTCTCTCTCTCTCTCTCTCTCTCTCTCTCTCTCTCTCTCTCTCTCTCTCTCTCTCTCTGATATTACAACTCTTATGTACATTTTTTGTACCTAATAACACCAATACATCCTAATTTCACCCCTATATATTAAGAACAGTAAGACCAAATTCCCTAAATCATCAGTCCGTTTGGGAAAAAAGACAAACATACATAAATACAAATGAAAAAATATATTGAAAAAAAAAAAAATACAATATACGACCCCACATTCTAGGCTCATTTTGAATATCCTTTTTTAATATTTTGAGAGTTTTTTTTTTATTATTTTTATTTTTTTTTTTTTTGTGCTTTTAATCTGACTTACTACAAATTCGCAGTCGAAAATACAAGATACAAATATAACCTTTATCGATTCGCTCTAACCGCTATGAAATATATATTTTAAACATCCTATTTTTTGTTCTTTTTTTCTCCTCCTCCCTTCCCTTCCCTTCTCCCCCCCAAAAAAAAAAAAAAAAAAAAAAAGTGATACGCATCGAAATACCCTGTTTTTCAGCTTAATTCCCATGAAATCTATTATTTGTTTTGGGTGAAATTCCATCAGATGAGCGATTAATAAAATAGCGTAATACGATGCATATATAATTCATTTCAAACATTACGAATTTAATACAAGAAGATACGAATGCAGGCTCGGCTGGCATAATCTAGAGGTATTAATTTTTAATGTTTTAAAAAAAAACATAAAAAAAAAAATAAAAAAAAAACAAATACATAATAAAAAAAAAAATAAAAACAAAAACAAAAAATACAAAAAAATAAAACAAAAACAACTTAAATCATTTTTCATCGACAAAAAAATGGAATGTTTTATTTTAAAATTTATATCTTAACTCAAACAAAAAATACAACACTATACCACATCAACAATCTTACCACAATCAAAATTTAAACTACAATTTCTCTTCTATCTCATCCATATTGTTATCATTCTTTTTCTCTTACTCTTCTAAACTACATATATTTCATATTTACATATTCACTTCTATATATTTCAATTAAATCTTTCATCAATAAATACAACACATAAATTCTTCTTCCTTATTCTTCTAACTATACTAATAAAACTTATCCTTTTATCACCCATAAACCTCCCCCCCCCTCCCAAATAATCTACCTCATAATCTCCCTAATCGATTTACATCATATTTTACTAATAACTATTCCTCTACTCTTGAGCTCCTCCTCACTCTCTCCACACCTTATAAAAAAAAACACCCCACCTCATCATCCCACCAAAAATCAAAAAAAAAAAACCATCTCACTAAAAAAAACAACAAAAAAAAAAACCTCACCTCATCAAACAATCACCACCCATCAACACAACCAATCCAACTCCTACCTACCCAATAACAACCCCCACACCCACCCAATACAAAATATCAAATACTCACATATCAATCCTACTAACTCATCTCTTACCCTATCCCACCCCCCTCATCCACTCTCACCTCTTTCCTTATCCCCTCCGCTTCCCCCCCAAGCCCCACCCAAACTCTCACCCCCCACTCCCACTCCCACTTAACCCCCCCGCCACCCCCCAACCCCCACCCACCCCCCCACCCCCCCCCCCAACTCCCTCACCTCCTACCCATCCTCCTCCCCTCCTACCATATCCCCACCCCCCCACCTCCCCCCATTACCTTCCTCCTCTCACCCCATCATATCCCCTCCCCCCTCCCCCCTTTCTCCCCTCACCCCCAATTCCTATCATCCCCCCACCTATAACCCCTTCCCTCCCTCCCTCCTACTTAAAAAAAACAACAATAAATACAAAAAATCCGAAGAATTCAATAATAATGATCGTGAGTTCCATCGGTTGGGTATGGATTAATAAATGC
>NW_028234423.1:32316678-32319178 GCF_977035675.1 Penaeus japonicus | reverse complement strand
ACCCTCTCCTCTCCCTCTCCCCCACCCACCCATCCCTCCCACCCATCCCTCCCACCCACCCTCTCCCTCTCCCTCCCTCCCATCCTCCCATCCCAAACCCCCCTCACCTTTAAAGATGACCAAATAGAAAAGCGAATTAATTTCATTCATTGCCTCATGCACGTCCATTCATCTTGCAGTCCTCAACGGTTTGATTATGCAAGCTTCGTTACTACTGTTCAAACACATCGAGACACTAAAGCTTCGTCGTGATTCTAGACGCGGAGGTATTCGAAGCTTCGGGTCGAGAAATGAAACATCATGCTACAGCGAACTGGTTATACATATAAAAAGATGATTTTAAAAGAAAAAAAAAGGTAAAAAAAAAAAAAAAAGAAATATGAAGAAAAAAAAAAAGATCGTTGAAACAGCGGGAATTCTCGTGTTGGAAATCGCGTAAAATATTTCGGTAGGTAGATTATAGAACTTTGGAAAATTACTTGGAATCTATCTTTCGAGGGAAAGTGAATATTACTTTGCCTTCGGGGAACAGTATTGCAATTAGGTTATTTTGGGTACTGGGCCGTTCTCTCTCTCTCTCTCTCTCTCTCTCTCTCTCTCTCTCTCTCTCTCTCTCTTTCTCTCTCTCTCTCTCTCTCTCTCTCTCTCTCTCTCTCTCTCTCTCTGTCTTTCGCTTTTCTCTTTCTTTTTTCCTGCTTCATTCCATTTTATCGGACATACGATAAAGGAAATATATATGTAAGATAACGTAAACTTGGTTTTATAAATGGTGCTCGCCAATGAGATACTGGCTTAGAATGGTTAGATTTCTACTAAGGACAATTTCCATGAATGGGGATAGGTCGAAATCCATGGACATGTCAATAAGACTTTTGTCCCTGCAACCCGAGTGGTGTAACACTATCTTGCTTACGGGTCTTCAATTTTGGTCTCCTTCCAGCCTCCTGGGTTTTCTCGAGCAGCGTTGCCAAGGCTCGTTATGGCCGCTACCTCATCAAGTCCCCAAAGTCGTCCTGGTGTCGTTTCCGGCCGACGACCACCAGTTCCAACGACATCCCCGCATCAAGGCCGTCGGGAAGGTGGCTCTGCCGCGACGTCCTCCTCCCGCGGTCGGCAGGGCGAAGGAGCATCTTGAAGGAAGCGAACGGTCGTCTGGCCTTGGTATCCCTGGCACCAGCCTCCTGAGTTTTCTTGCTCGCCCGTTGAGACAGCAAAGGACGTTTCCAGGCGGGTGGCTCACGTGCGTTCGCTTCTACGGTCCTTTCATGACTTCTTCGAGGAGGACCTTACCTGGGCGCTCGCGGCGTCCCAGGGCGCTCGGCTCTTCCCGTCGGACGAGGACGTGTGCATGTCGACGCGGCGGAAGTGCTCGTTCTCGTCGTCGTAGGCTGAAACGAACACGACACCTGTATTTGACAATCCGAAGTTGTTCCCGCGGGGTCATGCACGCAACCGAACACAGTCTAGATATTGAGCGGCATTGGCGCAGCCGACGCGGGCTTGAGTTGCCAGTCGGCGCCCGAGACACCCAAAGTTTCTCTACGTGAGTGGATTTCCAGCCGTTTTTCCTCCTTTCTGTATTTTGTTTCGCATCCCCCGCCAGCTGTATCCGACTCCCGGCTTCAGCAGACGAAGGGGCTGGCCGCAAAAATCGCTGCAGGTTGGCCGCAGCGCCCGCCGACTCTGGCAATCATGCGCATGTCCCGACCAGCCGCCCCCGTTTTTTCCCTGGCAGCGGGGCCGGGGTGCCAAAATTTTCCCCGGTGCAACGATGTTCTCAAGTCCCAGGAAATGCGAGCCGAGAAAAATCCGAGGATGAAACAAAGGAACGTGACGGATGACCACAAATATTTGACTTTTCTCCCCCCCGCAACCGATGACCGCGTCGAATCCCACCTTCCCAACCCTTCCAGGACGAGGCGTTAAATTGCAAACATGAAACTCATCTTTTTAACCAACGACATCGCCTTTCCTGGTCTGGAGTGTCACCTGAATGTCGCCCGGACTCTCATTGGTCGCTGTCGCGTGTCGCAGTCCCTTCCCGTGTCCCCATTGGCTGGTGTCCACCTCACGGCATATCAAGAAGGAGGGACTTTTCCTTCTAAGATTCTCGTCGGTGATAATTTTTTCGTCTGTGATCTTTAACATTCGTTTTCGTTTTAATGTATTCCGAGCGCTCTCGCCCACGAACATTTACGCAATATTATGTATCGGGGTTTTACCGGGCGTCTCGGCTCCCATTGGTCGCGGTGTTTGTCACAGCCTTACCTGGTGACAATCGTCGGTATTTCCCTTTTATTTATCCCCTATTTTCTATATCGCTCAGTAAAAGAACTAACGCCTAGAATTCTATTCCGGATCTTCGTCTTTATACATACCATCGATTGAATACATCTATTCGTCCCTCGGAATGAAAGTTCTCGGGGAAAAAACGGTGTGTAAATAAAAGTTCTGTCGCTGCTGTCACCTGTTTGTCAACCGGCTCGTGATTGGTCGGCGA
>NW_028234423.1:32290479-32299078 GCF_977035675.1 Penaeus japonicus | reverse complement strand
TTAGGGAAGGGTAAAGGGGTTGAACATCGGGGTGGGAGGTGACGAGGGGGGAGGAGGGGGCGTAGGATCATCTGACTTCCACGCATGAAAACTTGCTTGAATCAATACAAATTTTGATTCCAGCGACTATGCTTCGTTTAATGAGCAGACGCGGGTAGGCAGATAACCTAACCCCCCCTTCCTCTCCTCTCCTCTCCCCCCTCCCTCTCCCTCCCTCTCCCTCCCTCCCCCTCACCAATGCCAATGCCTGATTACTCCCTCTCCCTCTCTACTCCTCCCTTTACCTCTTCCCTCCTTTGCCTCTCCCCCCTTCCTCCCCCCTTGTCTCTTTTCGAATCCCGGTAGCATCCCCCCCTCCCTCCCTCCTTCCTCCGCCCCCCCCCCCTCCCCCGATAGCCAATATGCCCTTTTTGTTCGGAAGCGGGTTCATGCGCGTGCGTAAGGGGGAGGGAGGGGGGAGGGGGGAGGGGGGAGGAAAATATGCTCTGCAGTAAACTCGATTCACCCCCAAAAAAAAAGGAAAAAGAAAATAGAGAAAGAGGGAAGAAAAAAAAAGAAAAGAAAGAGGAGACTTTTAATTACTATTTGGCCAAAAAATTATGAGATCATTCAGTAGATTGATGTTTGTCGTGACCCAGATACTCCCCCAATTTCGTTTTCTTTTGATATGTCGCTCTCCGGGAAATGGCCTCGTCTCTCTGGTAATTAATGCGTGTTTGGTTAACGTCATTATTTAATCTTGGTCAAAGGAGGATTTCTAAAAGGTATTTCTGTTTTTTTATATATATAAATTCGTTCTTAATCATCTATCGGCGGATCGCGTTTGTGTTTTGTTTTTTTTCTCTGTGTTGTTGTTTTTTTGGCGGGAAAAAAAATGACGAATCGGCGCGTAGGCTCCGATCGTCTATACATGGAGTTAAATACCCTGAGCTTATCATAAATAATATCAGATCCGACGGCGAATAATAAAATCTCTCGTAATTGCATACACAATGAAGCAATTGAGCAGTGCAGATATCGTTATATTACAGTTTAATGCAAATAAACTCTTTGGCTAATTGTTGTTTAATATGCGCATAAAATTCCTTCCCCCCTTTTCCCGTATTTTGTAACCAATATTCACCGCACGGAACATCCTAAAGTTTAATTTAGGCCTGATGTCTTAATTGCTTTTGCATCTCCTGAAACCGACCAATTAAAACCCACCTTAGAGGCATCCAACAGCCAATCACCGACTGCCCTTTTCAAATTCTTAGAGGCGTATATATGGAATTTCGGATTTTAATGAGACGACAAACACATTCGTCGAAGACTGTTTATTATGTCGAAGGTTTCAATCACTTAATCTATTTATCTGTTTTTTTGTTTATTTAATTTTCTTTTTATTTTGTTTATCGTTATATATATTTTTTTTTTCTTTTTTTTTTTGTAAACCTTTTTACGTAAGGGTCTGATCCCTTGTTACGTTGATGTTGAATTTACACATAAAAGTTATAAATAAAATGTTGATAGTTTTATCTTCACAATCATTTCTTTTATTACTTCTATCACAACCTATATTATGATGATGATTGATAATTTTATTTACTATTATTATCATTATGATATGTATCATTATCATTATCTTTATTATAATTATCATTACCATTTTCATTATCATTATCATCATCATTATTTTTGTCATTATTATTAGCATTATCAAAACTATTGTTAGTTTCTATCATTAATATCATCATTCTTATTATAATTATTATTACCATCATTTTCATTATTATTACGTTTATCATTATCATTACCATTATTTATCGTATTATTACCCTTATCATTATCATTATTATTACTATTGTTGCTATTATTATTTTCGTTATTATCACATTATCATCGCTATCATCACCATAAGATGAAAATAATAATGATAATGATGATAAAAAACAGCAATAGTGATGATAATGATGATGAAAATTATAATAATAATTATGATGAAAATGATGATAGAGATAATAATGGTGTTAATACTAATAATGATGATAATAATAAATATAATTATAGTAATAATAACGATGATGATAATTATAATAATGATGATAAAAGTAATGATAACAATAATAATAATCATAATAATGACAATGATAATGATGATGATGATAATGATAATAATAATAATAATAATAATAATAATAATAACAATAATAATAATAATTATTATAATCATTATTATTATAATGATGATGATAATAATAATAATAACAATAATAATAATAATTATTATAATCATTATTATTATAATGATGATGATAATAATAATAATAATAAAAATAATAATAATATTAATAATGATAATAATAATAATGATAAGAAATGAATAAATAATAAAAATAATAATAATATTAATAATGATAATAATAATAATGATAATGATAATAGTAATGATAATAATAATAACACTAATGATAGTGATGAAAATAAATAGGAAGATGATAATAACATTAATGATAATGATAAAAAGTAATACCATTAACAATAATGATAACAATTAATACCAAAAAAGAACAAAATTCTGCTCCATGAACCAAGGCACAAAAATGGCTGCTTCGGGACGAACTTTTCAAAAGTCTGTTGAATTTAATAAATATATGACATCAATGACTATATTAATTAAACCAAGGTCAAGTTCGGTATTTTATTTATGGTATATCACTTGAAATGTTATATAATAGTGACATATAAGATAAGAATAACAACAATAGTAAATACAGGTAACGATAACAATAACAAAGGGATAATATAATAAAACTAATGAAAATAAACTATAATATTTAGAAGGAAATACAAAAAATACAAAAAACGACAATAAGAATGATAAGAAATAGCAATAATTATATAATAACCTATGCGTGAGTCGACAGATGTACATCATATAATCCTTACAAATTCTCTACACCCAAATCATAAACTCCAGAAGTGATTAAGTCAACAAATCCCCCACAGAGCTTTTAAGTGAATTGAACTCCCCAACACCACGACGATAATGCATTCGGGTTCCTTCTTTCCGTTTTTCTTTTGTTTTGTTTTTCTTTCTTTTGTTTACATTTTTGAGTATAGACGATCGAAAGCGTGTTCCGTAACTAAATGCCAACAGAAAACGGGAAGTTTGATTCCATTTCTATTTTCCTTCACGTCTCTCGACCTCTCTTTCTCTTTCTTTTCTTCGTTGCGAACTGCCAATCGTTCCTGGATTATTGAAATTTTCAAAATCACTGGCATTCTCGGGCATTTTTTAACCCCTTGGCGTTCGTAGATTAGCTGGTCTTGCAAGAACTGGAATTAGGGTCTCTGGATGCGAGAGGGAGCTTTGATATATCATACTTGGGATCTTGAATTATAGCTACGCAGTCTCTCTCTCTCTCTCTCTTTCTCTCTCTCTCTCTCTTTCTCTTTCTCTCTCTTTCTCTCTCTTTCTCTTTCTCTCTTTCTCTTTCTCTCTTTCTTTCTCTTTCTCTCTCTCTTTTTCTATCTCTCTTTCTATCTCTTTCTTTCTATCTCTTTCTTTCTCTTTCTCTTTCTCTCTCTCTTTCTCTCTCTCTCTCTCTCTCTCCCTCTCTCTCTCTTTCTCTCTCTATCTCTATCTCTCTATTTCTCTTTCTCTCTCTCTCTCTCTCTCTCTCTCTCTCTCTCTCTCTCTCTCTCTCTCTCTCTCTCTCTCTCTCTCTCTCTCTCTCTCTCGCTCTTTCTCTTTCTCTCTCTCTTTCTTTCTATCTCTTTCTCTTTCTTTCTCTTTCTCTCTTTCTCTCTCTTTCTCTTTCTCTCTTTCTTTTTTTCTATCTTTCTCTCTCTCTCTCTTTCTTTCTTTTTTTTTCTTTCTCTTTCTTTCTCTTTCTCTCTCTCTTTCTTTCTATCTCTCTTTCTTTCTTTCTATCTCTCTTTCTCTCTCTCTCTCTCTCTCTCTCTCTCTCTCTCTCTCTCTCTCTCTCTCTCTCTCTCTCTCTCTCTCTCTCTCTCTCTCTCTCTCTCTCTCTCTCTCTCTCTCTCTCTCTCTCTCTCTCTCTCTCTCTCCCTTCCTCTCTCTCTCTCTCTCTCTCTGCCATGCGCATACACACATTGTTCATACATACATATATACATGCACCATTTAATTACACATTTTGCATACATAAATACATACAGACACACACACACATATATATATATATATATATATATATATATATATATATATATATATATATATGTATGTGTGTGTGTGTGTGTGTGTGTGTGTGTGTGTGTGTGTGTGTGTGCGTGCGTGCGTGCGTGTGTTTGTTAGCCTTAACCTTGAAAACAACCAAAAGACCCGACACAACACAACAATAAACAGAAAATGCCAATCCGCGTCTGTCTCACCTCCAACACACCAACAGTCAGAAAATTAAAAGCACGTGCCACCAAAGAAAAAAAGAAAAGAAAAAAAGAAAAAAACAATCAAAAACCTGCTAATTGGGAAACAAAAGAGAATCGGCCACACATCCGTGACGTCACGAAGGTAAACAAAACCGGCGGATTATGCTACGCGAACGGGGGGACGGGGGAGAGGGGAGGAGGGAGGGGGTTGCGAGTCTCCGGGCCCCTTTGTTATTGTACAATTGAGGGATTCGACAGGTGGATTTTTAAAAAATAAAACAAAAATAAAAAATATAGGAGAGAAGGATTGTTGTAAAAATTCATTGATTGAAGGATTTGTATTTAATTCATGGATTGACGGGCCTTGAATACATTTCGCGGAGTGTTTTTTATTTAATATATGGAAAGGAAAGTGAATTGGGAGGGGGGGGAGGTGGGAGGGAGGGGGAGTTGTGATTCTTCGGGGGGATGGGAAGGGAAGGAAAGAAGGGAGGAAATGGGAAGGGAAGGGAATAGGAAAGGAAAGAAGGAAGGGGAAGGGAAGGAAAGGGAATAGGAAAGGAAAAAAGGGAGGGGAAATGTAGGAAGGAGAAAGAAAAGGAAGAAAATGGAAGGGGAGGGGAACGGAAGGGAAAGGTAAGGAAGGGGAAGGGTGGGGAAGGGTAGGGAAAAGAAGGGTGGAGAAAGGAAACGAAAGGAAGGGAGGAAAAAAGTAGGGAGGAGAGAGAAGAGGAAGGGGAAGGGAGGAGAAAGGAAAGGAAGGGAAGGTAAGGACATGGACAGGATATAAGGAGAAGGGAAGGAAAATAAAGGAAGCGAAGGGGAAGGGAGGATGAGGAAGGGGAGAGGAGAAGAAGGAAAGAGAAAGAAGGAGAGGAGAAGAAGGAAAGAGAAAGAAGGAGAGGAGAAGAAGGAAAGAGAAAGAAGGAGAGGAGAAGAAGGAAAGAGAAAGAAGGAGAGGAGAAGGAAGGAGAGAAGATGGAAAGAGAACGAAGTGAGAAAGGAAGGAAGAAGAAAGAAAAGAGGGGAAGGGAAAATGAAAATGATAGAGATTCGGTGGATAGAAGGTCGGCCATGAGTTGCTAATCCCATGAAAGGCTTGGATTCTCTCTCCATGACCTGATGATCTCTCTCTCTCTCTCTCTCTCTATCTATCTATTTATCTATCTATCTCTATCTCTCTCTCTGTCTCCCTCTCTCGCTCTCTCTCTCTCTCTATCTATCTCTATCTCTCTCTCTCTCTCTCTCTTTCTCGCTCTCTCTCGCTCTCTCTCTCTCTCTCTCTCTTTCTCGCTCGCTTTCTCTCTCTATATCTCTCTCTCTATCTATCTATCTGTCTGTCTGTAATTCTCTAATCCGATCGACAGAGGGTGAAGTAAACAAGATTTAAATACCTATTTTCCTTTTATTTCTGTTTCGAAGGCTTCAGATTTCTCTATAACTTATCCCTATCACCATCATCATCATCATTCTCTCTTCTCTCTTTCATCTTCCCTAAAGCTCATCAGAAACACGAGAAGACCAGATCAGACGAGACCATACTACCTCCTCCTCCTCCTCCTCCTCTTCTTCTTCTTCTTCCTCCTCCTCCTCCTCCTCTTTCGCCTCCTCCTCCTCTTTCGCCATCGAGGGGCATATCTCAGTCAACCTGAAGCCCCCGTCAGAAGACCTTCTCACTACCCCCGGACCCCTCCTATCCCTTCCCCTCCCTTCCCCTCCCTTCCCCTCCTCCCTTCCCTCTCTGAAGACCCAGCTCCTCCCGAGTTCCTTCCTGACGCAGGAGGGAGCATGCGTCGGGGAATCTCGGAGGAAGGAAGTGTTAGGACTCGATTCTCTCGCGGTGGTCTTGGCCCCTCTCGCTCCCTTCTCCTGCGGCGATCGTCTTTTGTTTTGAAGCGAACGGCGGTTGTTGGTTGTTGTTTTTTTTTTATTGAAGTGAAGTGAAGTGAGAGGGTTTTGTTTTGAAGTGAAGTGGGAATTTTTTTTTATTGAAGTGAAGTGAGAGGGTTTTGTTTTGAAGTGAAGTGGGAGGTTTTTTGTTTTGAAGCGAACGGTGGTTTTTGTTTTGTTTTGTTTTTTTTATATTGAAGTGAAGTGAAGTGAGAGGCTTTTGTTTTGAAGTGAAGTGGGTGGCTTTTTTTTAAAGCGAACGGTCATTCTTTTGTTTTGAAGCGATGGTGATTCTTGCGAAGCAACGTGAATAAACGATTTTTTTTCGTTTTATTTTTTTTTCGTTTTTAGTTGTTCGAAATTTATATGACTTTCTTTTTTTTTTTACTTTTGTTTTGATATTCTCCCATCACCGCAGGAGAAAAAAAATACGTGTCTGCATAACGTGTAGTAATTAATGATGTGAAAGTTGATGTGACTTTTTTTTTCAGTTTCGTTTTGAAAAAGAAAGAAAGAAAAATAGATCGAGAGGGAAAACAGTGCGATATGATTAACAAGTAAATGATACAGACTGCATTGCAATAGAAGAAATGGAAAGCTGCAATATTTTCTTTACGGCTGCTATGACGTAATCATTACGGATACATATTTAGAAGCTCGTCATTTTCAAGAGGAAGAAGTAAAAAAAAGAAGAGGAATAAAAAGGAAAAGAAGAAGAAAAAGGGAGAAGAAAACGAATAAAAAGGAAAAGAAGAAGTAAAAAAAAGCCGAAAACGAATAAAAAGGAAAAGAAGTAGAAACAAGAAGGAGAAGAAGAAAAAAGAAGAAGTGAAGAAGAAAAAAGAAGAAGGGAAGAAGAAAAAAGAAGAAAAAGGAGAAGAGGAAAAAGTAGAAGAATAAGAAGTCGTAGAAGGAGGAACAGAAGAAGAAAAAAAGCCCCACAAACAAGAAAACGAAGAATAGAGAAAGCAAAACAAATAAATAAATAAATAAAAAAGGGGCAAGAAAAAAAGAAGAAGAAGAAAATCAAATCAAAAGATAACGAAGAAAAAAGAAGAAGAAAAAAGACTAATAAAAAAAAAACGAAAAAAACACGTCCATGGACCTAAACCTCTCCATCCACAAGACCCGAACCAGACCATCAACCCACGAGGTAAAAAAACACCTCTCGAGAACTCTAACCCGAAACCTCACGCCCACGGACACCGAATACCGGACTCGACCTCTTCCTACGTCGGTGTCCGGAACGAGGATGTCCAGGCAGTCCTGCGACCCTATGGACACACTCTTAGCCATGAGGATCCCCGTCAATCAGATCCTCCAGCGGTGTTATCAGCAGTATCTGAACAAGCATGTTTTTAGGTTGAAGGTTGGGGATAGGGGGAAAGGCGAGGCGAGGTTTAGAGGGAAGGAGGAGGTGGAGGAGGAGGAGGTGGAGGTGGAGGGAGAGGAGGGAAAGGAGGGAGGTGAGGAGGAAGATGAGGGAGGTGAGGAGGTGGAGGTGGAGGGAGATGAGGGAGGTGAGGAGGAAGTAAGAAAGAAGGAGGAGGAGGAGGAGGAGGGAAAAGCTGAGGGAGAAGAGAGGGAGAAAGAGGAAGAAGAGGAGGTGAGAGAGGGAGATCAAGGGCGGAAGGAAGGAGAAGAGAAGGAAGAAGAAGTAGAAGGAAATGGGAAAGTGAAAGAAGAGAGGGAGAAGGAGGAGGAAGAGCCTGACAGAAAATGGAAGACAGAAACAAAGAAGAAGAGAGAGATGGAGAGAGAGAAAGTAGAAGAAGGTAAAAGGAAGACAGGCAATAATTCAGAAGAAAAGAGAGAGGAAAAAGAGGGAGAAATAAAGGTAGTAGATGAATCAGAAGATAAAGTAAATGAAGGAAATGAAAAGGAAACCGAGAGAGGAAAAGAGAATCCTGAAGGAAGAGAGGACACGGAAGAAGAGAATGATAACGCAAAGAATAAAGAGAAAACAGAGAAGAAGAACACGAAAATCGAAAAAGGAAGAGAAGAGAAATCCCAAAAGACCAAAAATAAAGAAAAAGGCAAACAAAAAATGAAGAGTCAGGACGCAAAGACAAAAACAGTAAAGAAGAAAAAGCCAAAATCTACGATAAAAAGGAAGAAGGCAAAACATACGATCGAAATAGAGAGAAACGAAGACACAGACGAAGACACAGACGAAGAAGGACCGAAGATGCGAATAGGAATCAAAGAGAAAAACAAAATGAAACAAGAACCAATCAAAAGAACGAAGGAGGGAAACGGAAGAAAAGAGAAAGAAAAAGTCGAAATGAAAGTGTTGAAACAAAAGGAAAAGATTTTGGAAATGCCTCAAGAA
>NW_028234423.1:32277979-32282979 GCF_977035675.1 Penaeus japonicus | reverse complement strand
GCGGGGAGAAGGAGGAGGAGGAGAGAAGGAGAGGTGGAAAGAAGGAAAGAGGCATAAAAAGGAGGAGGAGGCAAGAGATGAGAAGAGAGAAAAGGAGAAGGGGGAGAGAGAAGAAGAGGGAAAGAGGAGATTTAGAAAAGAGGACGAAGAAAGGGGGGAAGGGGGAGAGAGAGAAGGAGCAGAATAACAAGGAGGAGGATGGAATCGAGAAGGAGGAAGAGCGGAGGGAATAACATTAACGCAGAAGGAGGGAGGATAGGACGAGGCAGGAAGGAGGGTAGGGAAGGAAATAACAAGAAGGAGAAGGAGGAGGATGATCAGGAGGAGGAAGGAGAGGAGGAGGAGCGGAATAACAAGGAGGAGGAGGAAGAAAAGATGAGCGGCGCCAGTAGCGGCACATACAGGAGTCGAAAGTAGCGGTCCATGGCCTAACAAGAAGGTAAAAGGAGGGGATGATTCAGTGAGTCGAGGAAGGAGAAGAGGGACGGTAGGTAGGAAAGGAAGGAGGAAAGCGAGGGATGAGGAGAGGACACCCCGGACGTTAAGGATCCCCCGAGGTTGTTGTCTTTCATTAAGTTCGTGTGAAGAAGGTCCTTCGAGAAACTTCCATTATTCAGCTCATTTACGGTCGAAAGTTGAGGCCCGTCGCTCATTATGAGAGGGTGGCGACAGTGCCATGAGGCTCGCTTTGCTTCCCGCTTCTTCCTCTTCTTCTTCTTCCTCTTCTTGTTCTTCTTGTTCTTCTTGTTCCTCTTCTTCCTTCTTCTTATTCTTCTTTTTCTTCTTTCTTCTTCTTGTTCTTCTTGTTCCTCTTCTTCCTTCTTCTTGTTCTTCTTGTTCCTCTTCTTCCTTCTTCAATTCTTCTTTTTCTTCTTTCTTCTTCTTGTTCTTCTTGTTCCTCTTCTTCCTTCTTCTTGTTCTTCTTGTTCCTCTTCTTCCTTCTTCTTGTTCTTCTTGTTCCTCTTCTTCCTTCTTCTTGTTCTTCTTGTTCCTCTTCTTCCTTCTTCTTGTTCTTCTTGTTCCTCTTCTTTCTTCTTATTATTCTTCTTTTTCTTCTTTCTTCTTCTTTTTCTTTTTTCTTCCTCTTCTTTTTCTTCTTCTTTCTCCTTCTTCTTATTATTATTTTTCGTTTTTTTTTTTCTTCTTCTTTTACTTCTTATTTTTAATCTTCATCTGCTTCCTCTTTTTCTTTCTTCTTCTTTTTCTTCTTATTATTATTGTTAGTAGTAGTAGTAGTAGTAGCAGTATCATTATTATTATCATTATTATCATTATTATCATTATGATAATTATTATTATTATTATTATTATTATTATTATTATTATCATTATTATTAATATGATTATTATTTGTCTTCATAATCGTCATTCTCTTTATTACTTCTTGCTGTTATTATTATCCCTCTTTCCTATTATTAGGAAAGTAGTATCACTACTGTTATCATTATTATTATTGCTATTATTATTATTATTATTATCATTATTACCATTATTATTAACATGATTATTATTTGTCTTCATAATCGTCATTCTCTTTATTACTTCTTGTTGTTATTATCATTCCTCTTTCCTATTATCATTTTCCTACTCTTACTTCTGTTACTCTTCCTCATCATCATAGTCTTATCTTAATGTTAATTTTCTTTTTCCTCCCCCTTTTATTCTTATTCTTATTATTCGTATTCTTAGTCTTATTCCTTCTTCTTCGCCTTCTTCATTTCGCGTCTCTTTCTCCTTCTCTTCTTCCACCTCCTCCTCCTCATCATCATCATCATCCTTCTTCTTCTTCTTGTCCTTCATCACCATCTTCTTCCCCATTTTTTAATTCTTTGATAAAGTTACAGACGGCACACACACACACACACACACACACACACACACACACACACACACACACACACACACACACACACACACACACACACACACACACATACAACACATCACATCCACACACATCACACACAGCAACAGTTACTACGACAACACACACACCAGAACAACACATATAGATAGTATTAGTAGTTATATATCTTATACATTTTTATATCTAAATATATGGAATATAAAGATAGATAGATATAGATAGATAGATAGATAATATTAGTTTAATTTTCTTAAAATCTTTCATTTTTTTTTTTTTTCAATTTTTTTTTTTTTCTTTTCTTTTACTTCTAATCACTACCTCTTTCCCATATCTTTTCCCATCAATAATTTCCCATCAACTTTCACAATCCCTTCCTATCATTTTTACGAAACGTCCTTATTCATCGAATCACCTTTCGACCATCTTCCGCGACGCCACGAAGAAGAAAAACAACATCTGCTCTTGTAGATGTCGTTAGTTTAATATTCATAACTAACTGTACACAACAAAGGGACGAGGAGTGGGGGGGGGGGAGGGGTTAAACTAACCACGCGGGCGTAGAGCACGAGAAACAGCAGCCGTGGGCCGTTCGCGCGACAAGAAGCCGCCCACTAAAGATGGACCGATACTCACAATTGTCAATCACCTAATCATTATCGCATTTTCTCACAAACAATCACCATGGAAATTGCTCTCGGTTTGGTGCACGGGATTGGGGACCTTATGGTAGGGTGGTCGTAAGGTCGGTTTTCGGTGTCATTCATTAGCGTCCGGTTTCTGCAGTTAGTGGGGGGGGGGGGGGGGATGGGGGGATAGGGGGATAGGGGTGAGGATATGGGGGGAGGGGATGGGTGAATTAATCTTTTGCTTCTATGTGCCCGTATACCAACTACCACTACTTACCTTACCTTCCCTTCTACCCATCCTACTATACTACCTACGTCCTTACCACCCCCCATATTCACCCCTCCACCTCATCCTTATTCCCGTACCTTTCATACTCCCATACCCACGTTTACCACAGACCCTCTACTTACTACTTCTAAACTCCACCTTAAATTCCCCCCCTTAATTTCACCCTTCCCTTACTCCATTAATTAATAACCAAACCCCGCGTCACCCCATACCAAATGACCAAACGCCAACTTGCCATCCTCCCATCTCCCCCCCACCCCCCCCCCCCCCACTCCCCCACAACCATCGCAACTGTAAGGGTTTGGCTGTTCTGTTTTTTTGTGTCTTGGTATCTCGTGCTTGGGTGTGGGCGCGGTAATTGTTCACGGCACATTGGTGCGGCGGGGGGGCGCGTGGGGCAAGGGGGGTGAGGGGGGGAGGCCTGGGGTGGGGGCTGGGGGGGGGGTGGTTAGGAAGGGGGTGGGGGGGGGTTACGCCCCGGATCCAGTGTTTTTGACCACCTGTCTCCCCTCCCTCCCCTCCACGACTACCTGCCCTTCGAGTCGCACTCTTCCTTTTTATCTCTGCTTGCCTCTCTCTCTTTCTCCTCTCTCCCCTGTCTCCTCACCCTCTTGCTCCTCCTCCCTCACCTCCTCCTTCCTCCCTTCTCTGCTTCTTCCTTCCTCGCATTTCTTCTTCTCTTCTCTTCTCTTCCATTCTTTCCTTTTTTCCCTCTCCACTCTCTTTCTCAACCTCTCCCAGTGCACCTTTTTCCCCTAGCTCTCTCCCCTCCTACCCCCTCTCCCCTACTCTCCGTTCTCCCTCCCACCCTACCTTAGACCCCCTCCCTCCCTACTTAAGCACCCACTCCCTTCCCTCCCTCCCCTATAACCCTCCCTCCCTTCATCATCCACTCTCTCCTCCTCCAAGTACTACCATATATTCCCCCTACAACCCCCTCCTCTCCCCCAGTCACCCCTCGGCAACACACTCCCACCCTATCAGGCAACAAAGTTATAAAATAAGAGGGTAGGATAGGAGGAGGAGAGAGAAGGGGGGGGGAGGGGGGGATGAGTAAGGTAGGTGGGGTAGGCTGGGGTTGGGTGGGGTTGTTGGTTGGGTTGGGAGCTGGTGGTGTTTAGATTATATTATTTAGCGCGGGGCACTCATGGCAGGGCATGGAGGGAGAGAAGGGGGGAGGTGAGGGGGAGGGGGAGGGGAGGGGGGAGCTGAGGACATACCGCCGGGTCTCTTTGGTTCATTTCCAAAAGGTGTAATTACTCAATACATTAGCATAGTCAGGTGCGTTATGTTTACCGCAGAAACCATCAGGAAACGCCATACTGTACTCACCTCCCCTCCCCCCCCACTCACAACCTCCCTCCCTCTTCTCTATCCCTCCCTCCCTCCCTCCCTTCCTCTCTCTTCTCTATCCCTCCCTCCCTCCTTCTTCACTATCCCCTCCTCTTCCCCTTTCCTCTTCCCTCCGTCCCTCCTCCCTCCCTCCCTCTTCTCTATCCCCCCCTTCCCCTTTCCCCTTCCCTCCCTCCCTCACCTCCCTCCCTCCCTCCCTCCCTCACTCCCTCACTCCCTCACCTCCCCTCCCTCCCTCTCTATTCTCTTCCTCTCCTCGTTTTATCCCCCCTTCTCTTTCCCTTCATCCCCCCCTCCCTCCCTCCCTCTCTATTCTCTATCCCTCCCTCCCTCTCCTCTATCCCCCCCTTCCCCTTTCCCCTTCCCTCCCTCCCTCTTCTCTATCCCTCCCTCCCTCCCTCCCTCTCTATTCTCTATCCCTCCTTCTCTCTTCTCTATCCCCCCCTTCCCCTTTTCCCTTCCCTCCCCCCTCCTCCCTCCCTCTCTTTTCTCTATCCCTCCCTCCCTCTTCTCTATCCCTCCCTCCCTCCCTCCCTCTCTCTTCTCTATCCCTCCCTCTTCTCTATCCCCCCTTCCCCTTTCCCCTTCCCTCCGCCCCTCCTCCCTCCCTCCTTCTTCTCTATCCCCCCTTCCCCTTTCCCCTTCCCTCCCCTCCTCCCTCCCTCCTTCTTCTCTATCCCCCCTTCCCCTTTCCCCTTCCCTCCCCCCCTCCTCCCTCCCTCCCTCTTCTCTATCCCTCCCCCCCTCCTCCCTCCCTCCTTCTTCTCTATCCCCCCTTCCCCTTTCCCCTTCCCTCCGCCCCTCCTCCCTCTTCTCTACCCTCCCTCCCTCCCTCACCTCTATCCCCTCCTCTTCCCCTTCCTCT
>NW_028234423.1:32267979-32272979 GCF_977035675.1 Penaeus japonicus | reverse complement strand
ATTATCATTATAATCATTATCATTATATTGTTATTGTCACCATCTTTATTATTGTTATTACTACTCCTACGATTATCTTTCCTATTATCATTACTACTTTTATCCTCATTATCATTTTTTTATCATCATTACTATTATTATCCTAAAATATTACTATCAATGTAATCATTATCATCATGAATACCATCATTACCATTATCATTATCATCATCATTACTATTATCATAATTATCATCATCATCATTATCATTATCATTGTTAAGAATCTTACTATTTTTTACTCTCACACTCAGAGTCATGAGAGAGGTCACATGAGGATAATTTCCCCTCATTTCAAGTTCACTTTATCATGTCACTTCATGACACCACGTTGGGAGTCAGCTCTGAGCAAGAAAATATAAATGAACTATATAATAAAGAGAGATTAATTTTATTCTCAGGTTCTGATATATTTATTGGAATATTTATGTATCTTATTATATATATTTTTTTTTTTTTTTTAGATTTCTGTGTATCTATACTGATGTATCTATTACCTTGGAAAGTAGTCATTTAAGGACTATTTTAGTTTTTCTTATGTGTGTGTCTATATATATATATATATATATATATATATATATATATATATATATATATATATTATAGATGTCGAGTGTATGTGTTAGTTGATGATAATATATGTGTATGTTATACTTATGTATAAGGTTGTAATACTATAAAAATATATATATATATATATACATATATATATATATATATATATATATATATATATATATATCTGTGTGTGTGTGTGTGTGTGTGTGTTAATATGTACACATACGTCAATAAAAAAATGAAAAAGAACATATAACATCCTGGAACTAATAATCTAACAAAGAGAAACATATATACATACATACATACCCCCTCCACACACACACACACACATATACATATAAACACAACATTTTAATCCATCTTGAGCAATCAGACTAATTCGAGTTTCCGATTAATCTTATTACCCCAAAGGAAGCGACAGATTATCTCCGCTTGAAATTATTCTCGATTCAGAGCAAGGAAACCTCATAAACACATGAAGCAGGTTGTTTGGTGTTTATGTTGGCACTTGCGATGAAAACTTTGCTCCACATGATTCAAATTGGAGAGTTATTGTGTTTGTTGTTGTTGTTTTTTTTTCTTTCTTTCTTTCGTGGTGGATATGGTTTTGCATTTAGATCGATTTTTTTTTCGTTTTTTTAATCTGATTTTTTTTTTTTTTGATGGGGTGTTGTTTAAGTGTGTGAAGAGGAGGAGGAAGAGGAAGGAAAATAGATAAAGGAATGATGAAAAGGAATAAATAAATAGAAGAGAAAAAATACAGCAAGAAAAAAATAAAAATAAAAAAAACGAAAAAAAAAATAATAAAAGGAAAAAAATACAAAAATAGAAAAAGAAGAAAAACAAAAAGGAAAGAATAATAAAAAATAAACAACAGAAGAACAAGAACAAGAACCTAAGAAAAATCATAACAAAACGGAAGCGAATATCAAACAAAAAAAGTCTTTTCCTTTTTCTTCAAAAACGACAATCAACAAGGAATTAACTAACTAATAAAAGACCACATTTATATAATTACGAATAAGCTCTCAAGATCAACGTGACGTTTTGACCTTATATCATGTTGAGAAAATACAAGAATACATCATATTGTATTAATCAGGCGATGTAGATATCATATAATTCAATAAAGGCTATATGACTCTTATGAAGATATTGTATTGTAGAATACATGTAATTATAATAATAATGAGGATTAATATTATACTGTATTGTATAAAGGGTATATTTGATATATAATGGGTATACATAATGATATACCAAGAGCATTGGTCATAAGTCAAAATTGGTCTATTTATCATGACCATATATAGAGGGGGTTCTATATGGGTGTAGTTGTTATATGCGTAGTTGCTGTATGTATACTGTTGTTGTATGTGTACTGTATGGATGAAAAAATCGCATAAAATGTGTATTGTAGGAACACATGAATATATGTAACACCCTCCCACCCCAACCCCTACATACCGACCCCCACCCCCCTCCACCACCCCCTCCTTACATAGGTAAGTAACTATACCCCCTTACCCCCCTCCTTCCTTCCTCCCTCTCCTCCCTCCCTCCCTCAACCACCCACACAAACCCATCTCTCCTTCCCCTCTCATTTCCCTCTCCTCCTCTTCAGCCCCCTCCACCCCTCTCCCCCCTTCGGCCCACTCCTCCACCCCCCTCCACCCCTCCAGCCCCCTCCCCCCCCCTCCACCCCCCTCTCCCCCCCTCCATCCCTCCACCCCCCTCCACCCCTCTCCCCATCCCACAACCACTGACCAAAAATCCATCTCCCCTTCCTCCCTTTCCCTACCCCCCCACCTCAACTCCCCCCCTTCACCCCCCCACCCCCCCGTAGGATTCCAAGCAGGATGACTTCCTGACGAGGATCTGCCCCGGACTCCTGCTGCAACAAAGGGTCATCAGACAGAAGGAGATCACGACGCATCCTGCGCGTGAATATCTTGCAAGGAGCTGCCATGTTCGTGTACTTTGTCCGGTGGGCGTGGGCGTAGCGTGGGCGTGGTTGGGTGGAGGGTGTGGATGGGTGGGTGATGGTGGTGCGGGAGGGGGGGGTGCGGGGGGTAGGGTAGGCTGTGTGTAAGGGGGATGGGGAGAAGGGGGGGAGGTGGGAGGTTATATTTAGTTCTTCTGTACCGCTTTTTCGGTGTATAAATGCACCTATGTTTACATAAACAGACACGAGAATACGTGTACATCCATGTATACGTAAGTTTCTTTCTCATTCTCTCAAATAAGTTTTTTCTCACTTTCCTCCTCTGACCTGAAGATGATATCCAGGTGGATTTCGAAACTGTTGGCTCATTTTCTGATTAGTCTATTTCTGTATAGTGTAGATATGTATATGTATATGTACAGTATATGTATATATATATATATATATATATATATATATATATTAGTTTAATATTAATATAATATTTTATATATATGTGTGTGTGTGTGTGTGTGTGTGTGTGGTGTGTGGTTGATGTGTGTAATAATATTTATATATATAATATATATATATATATATAATATATATTGATATATATATATATAATATGTATGTATGTATGTATATATATATATAACATATACTATGTATGTATGTATGTATGTATATAGGTATTAATATATATATATATGTATGTTATGTATGTATGTAAAGTGGTATATTGTATAGTATATATATATCAATATATATATATATAATACTATTATAGTAATATATCTGTGTGTGTGTGTGTATGTGTGTGTATGTGTGTGTGTGCATATGGTATAAGTATATATATTTTTATATATATAGATAGATAGATAGATAGATAGATATAGATAGATAGACACACAAATACAAATAACAAAATGAAAGACAATATATCTACTCAACGAACTGTAAAAAAAAAAAAAAAAAAAAAAAAAAAGAACGTAAGATTTAATAAGCAAAGCAACGGCGGAAAAACAAGGAAGAAAGAAAAAAAAGACGTGTTTACCTGAAGGAGAGACAGAGACAGAATTTCCCTCTATATCTACCACTTCTTCTTTTTTTATTATCTCTCTCTCTCTCTCTTTCTCTTCCTTTTCTATTTCTCCCTCTGGCTCACTTTATCTCTCTCTTTCTTTCTCTCTCTCGTATTCAATCTCTTCTCTTTCCATTCTTCCTCTCTTCTCTCTCTCATGGTCTTTCTCGTCATTCTATAGTCTCTTCCTTTTCTCTATCTCTCTCTCGTCTCTCCTCAGCAGGTCAATCTCCGTTAATCCGTCTACCTCTCTCTCTCTCTCTCTCCTCTTCTCTCTCGTCTCTCATATCTATCTATCTCTCTCTCTCTCCTCATTCCTCGCTCTCGTCTCAGATATATTACGTAAACACATGATCTTTGACCTGTAATAATAAAAATGCAAGGTCTCCTCTAGAGTGATATTACATGCACTACTATGTCCTATGTATAGCTTTTGGCGTCCCTCTATTTCCATTGAACAGGGGTCCTCTCTCTCTGCAGTTTTATCTCTTCATCTTTCTCTTCTCTCAAATCTAATATGACCATCTACAAATCACTTCTCTTATCTCTTCATGTGTATACAATTATATAATTATGAATAACATATCCAAAAGCAAATTCTCTTCTCTTTCTCATTTGCTCTCCACTCTCTCTACTACAGTATCTTAACTCTCGTGACTGTTTCTCTCTCTCTTCTCTCCTCATGTCTTTTTTTGATCTTGTTACTTCTCTCTCTCTCACTCTCTCTCTCTCTCTCTCTTCGACTCTCTCTCTCCGTCTCTTCTTTCTCATTTCTGGAAGACTTCTCTCCGAGTCTCTCTCTCTCTCTTTCATCTCTCTCCGTCGCCATAAAAAAAAAAAAACAGCCCCCTTTCCGTCCCCACAAGAACAGGCTGGAGTAAACACGACCATTTTAGTGTGATTTAGGGTGAGCGTGAGGCCTCCTTACCCCTCCCACCCCCCCCCCCCCACTCCTTGATATTGAGGGTGCCCATTCCTTCCCGCCATTCCTCTCACTTGCACTCACCTAACATCCGCGCACGCCCGAGACCCCTTACTCCTTACCCCCGCTATACAACTTAAACCCACCCACCCTAACCCTCTTAAAACCATTACTAAAAATACTTACCCTTCCCAAAACTAAACACCACACTTACACCCCGACCCCACACCTTCACTCCCAACACCTACACTACACCACTTATAACCCCCACAACTACCATACCCCCTCCCCTCCCCCCTCCCCCCTCCCTAACCCCGTCAGCCTCACAACCAGACGCCATTTTTGTGCATAATTACAGCTCGTCTGTTCATTAGGTCGGTTAATCTCGTCAAAGACCTCTGGGAGTAAAAATGAAATTGCGAAGTGAGATCGTCCCAATATTTCTTTGCGTTTGTGTGTATTTGGATGTC
>NW_028234423.1:32260479-32265479 GCF_977035675.1 Penaeus japonicus | reverse complement strand
ATTATTATCAATATTATCATTATGATTATCATCATTACCTTTATCATCATTATCCTAAATATCATTATCAATTTAATTCCTCTTCTTGTATTAATTATCATCAACATCGCCACAGAAAACGGAAACTCATTCTCAATCACTTAATTAATTTGCAATATCAAATATTCTCGTAAAATACAAAACCGATCCGATTCTCTCATGATATCACAAACATTCCCATAAACATAATATCACAAACATTGATATCATTCCCAAACTTTCACTACTTGAACAAAAATAAAACATAAGTAAATGTAACAGAAACGCACACTTTCCCTACTCCACCCCTCCCCCCTTCCCCCCTTCCCCTCAATAGCCCCCTTTTCCCCCCCTTTCCCCCACCCCTTCCCCTCAATAGCCCCCTTTTCCCCCCTTTCCCCCACCCCTTCCCCTCAATAGCCCCCTTTCCCCCCCCTTTCCCCTCAATAGCCCCTTTCCCCTCAATAGCCCCCTTCCCCCTCAATAGCCCACTCCCCTCCTTCCCCTCAATAGCTCCCTTTCCCCCCTTCCCCCCTTCCCTTTAATAGCATCCTCCCCTTCCCTCCACCCTGCCCATCAATATCCCCCTTCCGCCCCTTCCCCTCAATAACCCCCACCCCCCTTCCCCCCACCCTTCCCCTCAATAGCCCCCTTCCCTCCACCCTTCCCATCAATATCCCCCTTCCGCCCCTTCCCCCCTTCCCATCCATAGCCCACTCCCCCCCACCCTTCCCCTCAATAGCCCCCTTCCCTCCCCCCTTCCCCTCAATAACCCCCTCCCCCACTTCCCCTCAATAGCTCCCTTTCCCCCCTTCCCCCCTTCCCTTTAATAGCATCCTCCCCTTCCCTTCCCCTCAATAGCCCCCTTCCCCCCACCCTTCCCCTCAATAGCCCCCTTTCCCCCCACCCTTCCTCTCAATAGCCCCCTTTCCTTTTTCTCTCCGTCCCTTCCCCACCTCCTTTTTCCCTCAATAGCCCCCTTTCCTTCCTCCCCCCACCCATTCTTTGTTCTCTTCCGTCCCTCAATAGCATCCTCCCCCTTTCCCCCCACCCTTCCGCTTTTCCCTCAATAGCCCCCTTTCCCCCCACCCTTCTCTCAATAGCCCCTTTCTTCCTTCCCTCCCCAAATAGTTCCCTCCCCCTCAATAGCCCCCTTTCCCCCCACCCTTCCCCTCAATAGCCCCCTTTCCCCCCACCCTTCCCCTCAATAGCCCCCTTTCCCCCCACCCTTCCCCTCAATAGCCCCCTTCCCCCCACCCTTCCCCTCAATAGCCCCCTCCTCCCCTCCCTTCCCTTCAATAGCCCCATCCCCCCTTCCCCTCAATAGCCCTTTTTCCTTTTTTTTTTTTTTTTTGTTTTTTTTTTGTTGTTTTTTTTTTTCTTTTTTTTTTTTTTTTTTTTTTTTGTTGTTTTTTTGTTTCCCCCACCCCACTCCTGTTTCCCTCAATAGCCCCTTTCCCCCCCCCCTTCCCCTCAATAGCCCCCTTCCCCCCCCCCTTCCCCTCAATAGCCCCCTTCCCCCCACCCTTCCCCTCAATATCCCCCTTCCCCCCGCCCTTCCCCTCAATAGCCTCCCCCCTCCCTTCCCCCCCTTAGAAAAATAAAAAATAAAACGTCGTGTTCCATATGTCGAACGGGTCACGAGAGGAGGCTGTGACTCGTCCAGATGATTCCATTTTGATCAAAGAATCCGATTTCGATAACTTTCTATTAATGTGATCGAGAGTTTGATCCACGAACGGACTGCCGTGAACACTTTCTAGTTTTATCTAGTGTGTTAGAGTTGTCGGGTTTTATCTAGTTTTTTTTTTTCTTTTTTTTTTTTTTTTTTTTTTTTTTTTTTTTTTTTTTTAGATAGAGAGGTATATCTATGTGCACACAGGTAAGCATACTTGTAAATATAGACAAACTCATACATACACGAATGTATGTATGTATGCAGTATATACATGCATATATATATATATATTTATATATATATATATATATATATATATATATATATATATATATACATATATATACATATAAATATATATTATATATATATATTATATACATATAGTATATTTATATATATATATATATATATATATAGTGGGGGGGGGGGGGGGGGTGGGGGAGGTGGGGGGATTATAATATATATATATATAAAATTATATACATATATGTATATATATATATATATATATATATATATTATATATATATAATATATATATACATATTATATGTGTGTGTGTGTGTGTGGTGTGTTGTGTGTGTGTGTGGTCGTGTGCGTGTGTGTGTGTGTGTGTGTGTGTGTGTGTGTCTGCGTGCGTGTGTAATATATATATATATATATATATATATATATAATATATATATATATATATATATATAAATATATATATATATATATAAATATATATATATATATATATATATATATAAATATATAATATATATATAAATATATATATATATATATAGTATATAATATATATACACACAAACATATGTGTATTTCCGCACGGGCATGTGTGCGTGTGCGTGTTCGCTTGCTTGTACGCCCGTGTTTGAAAAGGAAGAGAGCTGGAGTATGTATTGAAAGGGGTGAGGGAGATGGGGAGGGGGGGGGGGCAGAAGACCAAATCCTACGGACCGAAGACAACGAATTGAGGAAAGTGAATGGGTCCGAGCTTGGAGAAGTGGTCAACCTCTCAGACCTCTCAGGGAAGTCCTCAAACGTCTTGGAAGAAAAAGGAAGAGGAAAAGGGGGAAAGGGGGAGGGGGGGAGGAGGGAAGGAGTAGGAGAGGAGAAGGAAAAGGTTATGGGGTGGGGAAAGGAAAGGGTGGAGGGGTGGGGTGAGTGAGGGGTTGGGGGGGGGGCGTAGGGAAGGGGGGGAGGGGAGTATAGTCCGTTAAGAGCAGCTCTCTCTTTTACCCACTTTTAACTAAACTGCACCTGCCCACCACCCTTAACTGCACCCCCCACCCCTCCTCCCGGCGCCCCCGAGAGCAAAACTGCCCCCACACCACCTGTGAACCCCCCAGCAGCCCCGCCAACCCCTCTGTCATTGCAAGCACTCACTCCACGCCCGATCCGCACCCCCCACCCAACCACTCAGCACGACACCCCAGCCCACACCGACCTTTGGGATCCTAGGATGAACTGCACCCACAACTATAACTGCACCCTGCACACCCCCCCCCCCCACCTCCTGTCCCTCCCTTTTCATTCATGCATCCTTCGGCTCCTTCCCCCCCCCTCCAGCTCCCTCCTTCTCCCTTAAACTAACGGCTCTTCCCCCCCCACCCCACCCCCCATCCCCCCTCATCCGCGCGGCTGCCCGGGACTAAACAAGTGGCTCTATGGGGAGGGGGGAGGGGGGAGGAGGGGGAGGGGGAAGAGCGAAAGGGAGGAGGGGGAGAGGAAGGGAGAAGAGAAAAGAGGGAGGGATCAGCATGGAGGTGAGGGAGGAGGGAGGGAGAGAGGGAAGGAGAGAAAGAGAAGGTAAGGAAAGGAAGAGAAGAAGAGGAAAGAGAAAAAGGGAGGAGAGAAAGAAAGGAAAGAAAAAAAAATAGAACAAGATGAAGAAGATAAATAAAACAGAAGATGAAATTGGAAAAAAAAGAGCATGAAAGACGACATAGCAAGAGGGAGAGAAAGAGGAGAATGAAGAAGGAGAAGCAGAATAAAAGAGAAGAAAAAGACAAAATACAGAATAAAAGCAAAGCGTAAAATCTGAAATCCAATAAATCGTCTTTGTAATCGCTTTGAACTTCAATTTCATTATCTTGCAACAAACCCAATCTCACATGATATCGTAAATACACTAATACGCAACACTTGCATAATTAGGTTATCATTTGCATCGCATTTAACATCATAATGACGATTATTATTCCTCATCTAATTACCGGCAAATCCCAGCTGACAAAATATCTACGGACTTTTAACATAACATTTCATCACACACAACGAGCCTTGTGAAATTATGCGACTCACAATTTCCCAGAATCTAATACTATTTATCATAATTTCACACGCTAATGCCCATGACCTGTTTACTTCTTCTGAACGATAATTACGTAAGTCTCTGGAACGTAGTTTGGTCTCTTGTTAAAAGTTGGGCGCCGTAAACATTTTTGTTAAATTTACCGAAATCCTTAACTGTTGCCAAAATAAACATGTCAAGCTATAATTTCCGGCTTAAATTTCTCTTTCCGAGTTTGTTTGTTTGTTTTCTTTTTCTTCTTTTTGTTTCTTTCGTTCTTTTTTCTTTGTTTTTCGTTCTTTTCCTTTGTCTTTCGTTTTTCTTTTTTTTATCTTATTTTCTTGTGCTTCCTTATTCTTGCTCTCTTGTTATGTTTTTGTTTCGTTGTTTCTATTTCTGGTTATATATTCTTGTTTCTTTTTATTGTCTTATGTATCTTGTAGGTATTTTTTTCTCTCTCCCTTTGTCTCTCTTGTCTTCCTCTGTCTCTTTCTGTGTCTGTATAGATGTATTCATATATGTACATACACACACACACACACACACATATATATATATGTGTATATATATGTATATATATATATATATATATATATATATATATATATATATGTATGTATGTATATACCTATATATATATATATATATGTATATATATATATAAATATATATAATATAATATATATATGTATATATATGTATATATATATATATATAATATATATATATATATATCTATATTATAAATGTATAATATATATATAGATATATATGTGATTATTGGTCTGTGTATACAGTTCTATAAAAATATATAGTATAGAATAGGTAGATATATGTAATGTGTGTGGTTGTGTGTGTTAATATATATATATATATTACAATATATATATATATATATATATATAATATATACTATATATATATATAGCATATATCAATAATATATATAAAATATATATATACTATATATATACATATATATATATAAGTTATATATATATA
>NW_028234423.1:32244802-32249802 GCF_977035675.1 Penaeus japonicus | reverse complement strand
CCCAGAGCCCTGCCCCGGTCCTGCGCCACTATCCCTGCCACGCCCGTGCGTCGCCATCGTCCGGTCCTGTCGCGGCACCGCCCCAGTCCAGCACACGCTAGTCACTGGCACCTCCCCCCTTCCCTGCCGCCGCCTCTCCCCTAACTATCGCCGCCCCTCGCGACCCTCCCGTCGCCCGCCCTGCCTCACGATCCCTACCTAGCCCCTCCCGTTCTCTCCGGCACCTTGCCCGCGTCTTCCCTTCCCTCCCCGCGCCTACCTACCCAAACCCCAAACTTTCAAAATAACTCCCCCCTCACCTCCCTGTCCCTTTCTCCACCCCCACTCACTACACCTTAGTGATTCCTTGTCTGATTTTTGTTTTTGTCTGATTCTAAAGTGAGGGCAATGCGTAATGTTGTTCGGGGTTGTTTTTGCTATCGGTGTGTTGGCTTTGGTTTGTTGTGGTGTCTTCGTCTTTGTGTCGTTGAATTGTTAGAGGATGGTGTTTGGATTGTTATAGATGAAAGATAAGTTAGGGAGTTGGTATGGTGGGATAGAGAGATATGTGTTTGTTGGTGTAGGAGAGTGATATGGGGAGTGTGTGGGGGGGTGTGGGTTGAGAGTGTGAGTGTGTATTGAGTGAGAGATTGGTATGTGTGAGGAGGGGGGAGCGACGGTGTGTGTGTGAGAGTGCTGGTGGGCTGAGATTGAGAGAGTGAGTGGGGTGATTTGTGGGTGAGAGGGTGGGGGGGGGTGTGAGGTGTGATGGTTGTGAGTGAGATTGTGTAGTTGTGAGTGTGTAGTGTGTTTGGGGGATTTACATTAAAAGGATCAGTCTGTTGGTGTGGGTTGTGGTTTGGTTGCAGGCGTGATCATCAACACCTGCGAGCAGCGCATCGCGCCCCTGACGACTACGCGACACGCGACGCGCGAACAGCAGAACACGGGCACCGAGGGAAGAGCACCGGGAAGAGCTCATTGAAGGCACGCGAGAGACATTGAGGCCGAAAACAAAGAGGAAGAGAACGGCGGCTCGCAGGCCCCAGGGGCGGTAATGAACCCCCCCGGCGGCTGGGAACAACGGCGCCGTGTTGGCTAGGCGGAAGGGGATGAGGGGACGTCCGGAAGGAAGGGTAGGAGGCGATGGTAGGCAGAGCCGAGCACGGGGGGTGGAAGTGGGCACACAGGGGGGGCGGAGGCAGAGGGGAATGCGACGAAGCGGAAGATGTAGAGGAAGAAGATGACAGCTGGCGCCGCGGAGGCAGAAGGGGGCTCCAGATAGGGAGACACGCAAGCCGACGCAGCCCATATCCGCGGCGTGAGGGAGGCTGCGTCTGTGCGCACCCAATTCCTTTCCATCCCCCATCGCGGCTCCGCCTCCTAACTTCACTCCTCATCGTGACCTGCATCCCCATCTGTTCCTTCTCATCTTCTTTCCTCCTCCGCTCATTCTTGCCTCCCTCATCGGCCGGCTCACCCGCATCCTATAATTCCCCTCTCCCCGCCTCCTCATCCTCCTCCTCCTCCTCCTCCTCCTCCTCCTCCCCATCCTCATCCTCCTCATCCTCATCCTCATCCTCCTCCTCTTCTTCTTTTCTATCCTCCTCCTCCTCTTCTTTTCTCTCCTCCTCCTCTCCCCCCTCCCCCTTCCTTCCTCCTCCATCTCGAGGGAACTGGCCGTCTCCATCTTGCCATTCCCTCGAGACACTCTCACGTCAAAGGGCGGCTCTCGGAAGGAAGGGAAGGAGGGAGGGAGGGAGGAGAAGGGGCGGGAGGGAGAGGGAGGGAGGAGGAGCGGGAGAGGGAGGATGGTGGTGGGGGCGGTGAGGGGGGGGGGGGGGAGGTAGGTTGTTGGGTGGGTGGTTGAGTGTAATGTGGTGGGGGTTGGGTTGGGGTGTGGGTGTGGAGTTAGTCATGTTATTGTTTTTAGTGTTTTAGATAGTGTTAGATATTGTGTGATAGATGATTTGATATTTTGGAGTGAGTTTGTTATTGTGTTAGATGTCTTTTTTGTATGAGGAGAGACTGAAGTATTTGTGTTTATTGTTAGTTTGTGTGTGGTTTTGTGAGATTTTGAGTTTTAATTAGATATGTGTGGGTGTTGTGTGGGGGGTGTGTGTGTGGGGTGGGTGTGGGGTGGTGGGGGGTTGGGATGTGGGGCTGTGTGGGCGGTGGGTGGGAGGGGGTGTGTGGGTGGGCATGGTGGGTTGTATTAATATTTTGTATTATGATTAGATTTATTTTAGATTTTGATATTTAGATATTTATTTTAAGAGTGGGTGGGTGGGTGTGTGTGTGTGGGGGTGGGGGGGGGTGGAGGGTGTGGGTGTGTGTGTGGGTGGGTGGGTGTGGGGGGGTGTGTGGGTGTGTGTTATAAATTAACTTAGTTATCGTTATTATTTAGAGTTTATTGATATAGTGTGGATTTTTTTGGTATATATGTTAATTTATATTGTTAGAGATATATTTAGTGATTGAGTTATAGATATTATAAGGTTGCTGTTAGTGAGATTTAAGTTTTTTATAGATAGTGATTGCATATATTGATTTTGATTTTGTGTTATATGTGTGTGTGTGTGGGGGTGTGTGTGTGGGGGGGGGGGTGTGTGGGGGTGTGGGTTTGTGTGTGTGTGTGTAATCTAGCTTTTATCTTATCTTGCGTGATTTTTATAGTGATTTAGAGAGAGAGAGGTGTGTGTAGATGTTTGGGTGTTTTGAATTGTGATGTGTGTGATGTGTTTTTGTTTGTGTTAGTTTGTGAGTTGGGTGATGTTGGGAGTGGTTTGTTGCTTAAGGTTTGGGGGGGGCGTGTGTCTATATACCATGTTTTGTGTGTGTGGGTGCGTGAGTGGGTGGTGTGAGTGTGGTGTGTAGTGTGTGTGTGTGTGTGAGGGGGTGGGTGTGTGGTGTGTGTGTGAGTGTGTGTGTGTGTGTGGCGAGTGTGAGTGTGTGTGAGGGTGTTATGTGTGTGTGTGTGGTAGTGGTGTGTGTGGTGGTTGTGTTTGTGTTTGAGGGTGTGTGTTTGTGTGTGTGTGTATGTGTGTGTGTGTGAGTGTAGTGGAGGTGAGTGTTGGTGTGTGAGTGTGTGTGTGTGATGTGGTGTTGTGGAGGGTGTGTGTGTGTGAGTGAGTGTGTGTGCTGTGTGTGTGTGTTTGAGGTGTTTGTATGTGTGTGTGAGACGTGTGTATTGTTGTGTTGAGTGAGTGTGGTTGTGTGTTTGTGAGTGTGTGTGTGTTTTCGATTTGTAGTGTGTGGTGAGTGGGTGTGTGTGTGTGTAGTGTGTGTGAGTGTGTGTGTGTTTTTGGTAGTGTGAGTGTTACTGGGTGGGGGCGGGAGTGTGAAAGTCTGTATGTGGTGTTTGTTTGTGTGTGATTTTTTGAGTGTGTGTTTGTGTGTGTGTGTGTGTGAGTGGGTGTGTGTGTGGTGTGTTTGGGGTTTGGTGTGTGTGGAGAGTTGTGTGTCGAGTGTGTGTTTGTGTGTGTGAGTGAGTGAGTGTGATGGGGTTGTGGGTGTGATGAGTGTGTGTGTTGCTGTGTGTGTGTGTGTAGTGTGTGAGGGTGAGGTATGTGTGTGACTGGTCTGTATTGTGTGTTTGTCTGTGTGTGTGTTTGCTGTGTGTGTGAGTGGGTTTGGATCAAAGTTTGTGAGAGAGGAGTGTTGTCGTGGTTAGTTGTGTGTGTGAGTTTGTTGGGGGGGCCGGGGTGTGTGGGGGGGTGGGGGGGTGGGGTGTGTGTGTATGTCTGCCGGGGGCTGTGTTAGGTGGGGGAAGGGGGGTTTGTTTTAATGTTTGGTTTGGGTGGGGTTTGGGGTGGAGGGGGATTGGATGGAGGAGGGGGTGGTGGGGAGGGGGAAGGGGGGAGGGGGTTGGGGAGGGTGGGGGGGAAAGGGGGCGGTGGAAGGAAGAGGGGAGGGGGGGGGGGGGAGGGGAAAGGGAAAGGGGGGAAGGGGTGGAGGAGAAGGGAGGGAGGAGGAAGGGAAGGAAGGGCCGGGGGGAATGGTAGAAGGAGGAAGGCGGGAGAGGGAAGCAGGGGGAAGAAGTGGAAGTGAGGAGAGAGGGTGGGTAAAGGGAAGAGAGAAGAGGGAGGGGAAAAGGGGGGGAGAAAAAGCGGAGGGAGGAGAGCATAAAGACGGGCAAAGGGAAAGGGGAGTAGAGCGAACATTTGGGAGGGGGGGAATGATTGGGGGGGAAAAAAAGGGGGGAAGAAAAGGGGGAAAAAAACAGGGGAACCCCGGGGGTAGGAAGGACACCCCCCACCCCAGAAAAAAAACCAGGAAAGAGCAAGGAGCGGGGGGGAATAAAAAGGGTGGAAAATGGGGGAAAAAAAGATGAAGCCAAAGGAACGAGAGAGAAGTGAAAGCGAAAGGAAGAAAGAAGCCGGAAAGAAAAAGGAAGAGGAAAAGAAGAAAAAAGGAAAGGAAAGAGGAAAAAGTAGAAAAAGGGCCCAGAAAAAAGAAAGGGAAAAAAAGAAAAAAGGAAAGAGAAAAGAAAGAAAAGGGAAGGGAACAGAGGAAGAAAGAAAAAAAGGGAACAAGAAAGAAAGAAAGGGAAAAAAAAGGGGAAAAAGTTTAGAAGAAAGAAAAGGGGGGGGGAAACCGGAAAAGGGAAAAAGAGAGAGACAGACAAGAACAAAGAGACAAAGAAACAAAGAGATGCAGAGACAGAGACAGAAACAAAGAGAAAGAAAAATAGATATCCAGAGAGACAAAAGGACAGAGAGAGAAAGAGAAAGAAACAAAATAAGAGAAAGATATAACAACACAACGAAACGAATGAGAGTAAAGAAAGCAAACAATTTCCAAGCAAAAAGAAGGACAAATTCAAAGGGGAAAGCAAGCAGAGGAGGCCGGGAAGAGGGATAATATTAACTGGAGGGCGATGGGAGAAGAGAAAAGAAATGGAAGAGGGGAATGAGGCTAGAGGGGAGACAGAGAGGCGAGAGAGGAGAGAGAAGCGAGAAGGGAAAGGGCGAGAGAGAAGATAGAGGAGAGGGGATATGGCAAGAGGGGAAGAGAAGCGA
>NW_028234423.1:32222302-32234802 GCF_977035675.1 Penaeus japonicus | reverse complement strand
ATATATGCATAAGAGGCGCATGACGTCACGCCGCTGACCTTTTTAATCTCAATTGCTGTAGATAGAATTCGTAAGTGACTGATTCCGCCTCATGGAGAAAAACCCCGGGCTTTGCCATGCATAAATCTTCATGATATTTCTCATTTATTTCATTCGTTCGAATCGCGCGCCTCGTGACGTCACGAGATCCGTTTTCTATACACGCAGCATAGAAAATGGACCCGCGTTAATTCGAACTAATTGATCTGTCATTCATAACTTCACATATATCTAACTATAAAAGAAAACGGGACACACTCTATTTTTTTCAAGAAGTACAACTTCACCAGCGAAGGAAGAAATAAAAACTAAGCCCCAAGTAACCCACAATAAAAGAAATAAAAAAAAAATAAAAAAAAATCGAGGGCAAAATGGCGTCATTCCAAGAAAGGTTTTCGCCGCCCAATTGAAAAAAACAAATGAATATCCTACGGGAATTATCTCTTTAAGAAAATTGCCTGTCGTACACGTAGAGACAGCGGAGTAGTAGTAGTAATGCGGGTGTCATTAAAGTGAAGGATTGTGGCGTAGATAATGTACATTAGAATATTACAAGTAATGGCCATGTTTAAGCGACTAAGCGACGGGCCTTAGAGAAATAGGGCCATGGTATGAGGATGCGGTTTTATGATGATGTTGATGATGATAGCTCTGATATGGTGATTATTATTAGATGGTTATGGTGATGATGACTAGTATTGGTATTATCATCAACATCACTATTATTGTTGTAGCAATATTAGTATTAGTATTGATATTATTATCATTATTATTGTTACTATTGCTACTGTCATTATTGTTATTTTTATTGTTATTATCGATCTATTATCGATAATTATTTCTTGATATATATAAAATTATGCTTACTGTTATCCCTGTTGTTTTATGACTGTTATTTCTTTATGGCCATCATCATCATTACTATCTAATTACCAATGTTATCTTCCGTTTACCGTTATTATTTCTAATGTAGTGACATCAATATTTGCATCATCATGATATTCATTACTTAATTACAAAATTGTTATTCTTGCTATCAATTGCATAATCATTTCCAATATATCGTTATGCATATTTCTTATCATTCTGGCCACTATGATTGCATTATCAGTTATAGTGTATAATCATATCAAACTTTTCCCATAATCATCACCACAACCACCACCACCATCATCCTCACCACACCACCACCACTATCATCACTACATCCCTATCCCCATCTCCACCATCACTACCACTATAATCATCACCATCCCCACCCCCACCCCCACTCCCACCACCTACCCCCACCTATCCCCACCACCACCATCCCTATCCCCATCCTCGCATACCCCCATAACCACCACCCCCACCTATCCCCACCACCACCATCCCTATCCCCATCCTCGCATACCCCCATAACCACCACCCCCACCTATCCCCCCATACACCCCCACCACCACCTACCCCTACCCCCACCCCCACCTATCTCCGCCCACCCCACCAATCCCAACCCACCGTCCTCTTCCGACCACTGAACCACCGAACCACTAAACCACAGAACCACCGAACCACTAAACCACCGAACCACTAAACCACTAAACCACAGAACCACTGAACCACCGAACCACTAAACCACCGAACCACTAAACCACCGAACCACTGAACCACTAAACCACAGAACCACTAAACCACAGAACCACTGAACCACAGAACCACTGAACCACAGAACCACTAAACCACAGAACCACTAAACCACAGAACCACTAAACCACAGAACCACTAAACCACAGAACCACTGAATCCACAGGGGCCACGCCACCGGCTCCCAGAACGAGCGCTGGGCTAGGGAGTTTTGTAAGGCCTCCTACTGTGGGATCATGTCCTCCGCCAAGTGGGAGCTCTGCTGTGAGGACTATAAGGAGTGCTGTGCCTACTTGCAGCTCGCAGAGAAAGGAGGCGGTACTGGAGGTAGGCGGGTGCTTGGTGTTTTTGTCTTTGTGTGTGTGTGGGTGGGTGGGTGTGTTTTCTGTTGTTTTAGTTTTCTGTCGCTTTCTTTTTCTTTCGTTTTTTTTTTTCGTTTTTTTTTTCGTTTTATGATTTTTATTTTTATTTTTATTTTTTTCGTTTTCTTTCTCTTTTCTTTTTCTTTTTCTTTTTTTTTCGTTTTTTTTTCGTTTTTTTTTCGTTTTTTTTATTTGGGGGGGGTCCTCTTTTTCTTATTGCTTTCTTTTCTCTTTCTCTTTTTCTTTCTTTCTCCCTCTCCGTATATCTCTTGTTTTCTTATATATCTAATCCATTCTTGTCTTTGTTTGTGTGTTTGACAAAAAAAATCTTCTATATCTAAGCCATTCTTGTAGTATTTTGTCAATTTGTTAGTGTCTTTGTTACGTCTATTTGTCCTTTGATTAGCCAGTTGGTTAGTTTGTTTGTTTGTTCACCTTTTCCCTTTACTTAGTTTTATTATTGTTATTCATATTCCTCTACATTAATATAGTTTATAGTTGTTGTTGTTGTTTTCTATTTGTTTTTCTTTCTTTAATTCATTTTGTTCTTACTGTTTCTTTGCTTTATCATGTTTTTTTTTCCAAGTGTCCTTTTTCATTCCTTTTTTTTATACCGAAAATTGGTAACGGTATGCAATTGGTTAAAAAATATATTTACAATGTATATGATTATAATTTCTATTCGACAATGATATATAATTAATTTATATCATAAACGATAATTGTTGACAATATGTAACTAACAAAATCATATAATATATAATAGATAATGATAGATAACTACTATAATCACAGTTGATAACCAAAGATGATATAAAGTAATATCAATAATATCAATGACAATATTTTCCACCATTGATTAAGATGTTGCATTGATGATAATTGCATGACTGCACTCTCAGGATCTTCAGAGAAAGTTACATCAACCAGTGGACATACTTCGGGGTCTTCTAACTCTTACAGGTATGTTTATTTTTTTGTAATTTGTATTTTGTTATCTTTTTGAAAATTGTTTTTATATGTGTTTTTGTTTTGTTGAGTTATGTGGTTATGTTGCATAGTGCAGATTGTGTGGATATGTTGGTAATATGGAGAGATTTTTTATTATGTTTTTTTTCTTTCTTTCTTTCTCTCTCTCTCTTACTCTCTCGTTTCTCTTCTTGGTGTTTCTCGCTTTTTCTTTTTCTCTTCTCTCTCTCTCTCTTTCTCTCTTTCACTACAGGGTCCAGCCACCATCCAAGGGACCCCAACAACTGCCTAGACCCCAGCGCCTTTCCTCCCGTCCTCAGCCCCCTTCCATCCGCCCCCACCCCCCTTCAATCCAGCCCCACCCCCCTTCAATCCAGCCCCACCCCCCTGCCACCCAACCCTACCCCCCTTCCCACCAACCCCACCCCCCTTCCATCAAACCCCACCCCCGTCCTTCCCATCACCCCCACCCCCGTCCTCCCAACCACCCCCACCCCCCATCCAACCAACCCCACCCCCGTCCTTCCCACCACCCCTACCCCCCAGGCACCCACCCCCACCCCCACCCCCCTTCCATCAAACCCCACAAGCCCCACCCCCCCGCCGGCTACCCCGAGCCCCCACCAGGCCGCCTCCCCAGCCGGCCGCGTTTCGACAGCCTGCAGAAGGGGCGGAAGTCAGCCCATAGGAAGGGTCTCTCGAAGCCCCGCAAGACTCCGGTGCTGGAGGCTCCTAGCTTGGTCGTAGCCCCGGAGCTATCGTCTGGTAATGAGGTGTACAGGTGAGGCTCTCTTTCTCTCACTCTCTGCGGTTTTTTGTTGTTGTTTTTTGTGTGTGATTTGTTTTGTTTTGTCTCTTTCTCTCTCTCTCGCTCTCTCTCTCTCTCTCTCTCTCAGTGGTCTCACTCTTATTTTTTTCTCTTATCTCTCTATCTCTCTCTCTCTCTCTCTCTCTCTCTTGTCTCTCTTTCTCTCTCTAACTCGCTCTCTCTAACTCGCTCTCTCTTAAGTCTCTCTCTTTTAGTTTCTTTCTCCTTTTTTCTCGCTCTATTTTAGGCTCTCTCTCTCCCTCCCTCCCTCCCTCTCTCTCTCCCCCCCTCCCTCCCTCTCTCTCTCCCTCCCTCCCTCCACCTCTCTCTCTCTCTCACTCTCTCCCTCCCTCTCTCCTTCCCTCCCTCTCTCTCCCTCCCTCCACCTCCCTCTCTCCTTCCCTCCCTCCCTCCCTCTCTCCCTTCCTCCCTCCCTCGCTCCCTCCCTCTCCCTCCCTCCCTCCCTCTCTTTCTCTCCCCTACTCGCTCTCATTATCTGACCTCCAAGTTTCAAACCCAGCCCTTACTCCATCCAAGGCTCCATATCCGGAATTTCACCATTTGTTAAAACAGATAAGAATAAACAGAAAGATAAAAGGCTTTCCGCCAAAGAGGAGATGATTCACAGCTTATCACTGAGATTACAACATATTCTCTCTCATGAGTTGGGTCATTCGTCTAGAATTGGGAATTTCTAAGCATTCTTAACATTGGTGTTATGTGGTATGTTGCTTATAAGTTTGTGTTTTGTTTACATTTTTTTTTTTTTAATAGAATGTTTTTATCTGTTTTTCTTGTGATGATTAGCATTATGATTATCATTGATATTATTAGCTTTATCATGATTTGCATTCTTATATTATTCTTATATATTATTATATATTATTAACATTATCATTAACATTATTATCATCATTATAGCTATACCTTTTATCATTATTATTGTTATCATCACTATCACTATCATAGTCATTGTTATCGCCACTATTATTACTCATCATCATCATTATCATGTTCATCCTCATCATTCATCCTCATGTTCATTATCCCGACTATAATAATCATTCCCTACTTATTAGATACAATAATTATTAATTATAATTCAACACATATTTCCAGCCTTTTTATATCCAGTCAAAAAAAAATAAAAATAATAATAAATAAAAGAAAAAAAAATAATAACAATTCTAATCTTTCTTTTTTTCTCTCCCCCCTCCCTCCCTCCCTCCCCCTCTCCTCCCCATCCCATCCCCAGCTCCCCCGCCCCCAAAAGCAAGGACAGATGGGGGGAGGAATTCTGCAAAGTGTCCTACTGTGGCATCATGCCTGCAGCCAAGTGGGAACTATGCTGTGAGAATTATGGACAATGCTGCGTGTATTTGCTGCTTGCTAAACCCAAGGATTTGAAGAGTATGTGTGCTGTGGTTGTGTATGGATAGATAGATAGGTAGGTAGGTAGGTAGGTAGGTAGATGGATAGGTAGGTAGATGGATTGGTAGGTAGATAGATAGGTAGGTAGATGGATAGGTAGATAGATAGATAGGTAGATGGATAGGTAGATTGATAGATAGGTAGATAGATAGATAGATAGATAGGTAGGTAGATGGATATATAGGTAGATAGATAGATAGGTAGATAGATAGGTAGGTAGATGGATAGGTAGATAGATAGATAGGTAGATGGATAGGTAGATTGATAGATAGGTAGATAGATAGATAGATAGATAGGTAGGTAGATGGATATATAGGTAGATAGATAGATAGGTAGATAGATAGGTAGGTAGAGAGATAGATAGATATTTATATGGATATGTATATGGGTATATATAAATATATATATATATATATATATATATATATATATATATATATATATATATATATATATGTATGTATATACATGTTTGTATCTTTTTCTGTTGAATTTGTTTTATTATAAATGTTGATATTGCAATTGTTATTTGCAATGCTGTTGTCATTATGATCCTTTATATGCCTTTTATGGTTATTATTATTATCGTTATTTTTTTCATTATTATTTGTAGCATAGTTATTATCATTATAATTATTAGCCTTATTATTACCATTATATTTTTGTATAGCATTTTTGTATATTATTGCTATCAACTTAGTCACCTTTGATATCACTTTTACTTTATATGTATGATATGATATATAATATATATGATATATGATGATATATCATCACTATTATCAACATTAACACCGCATCACAATTATCATCATCCCAAATATTAATCATTAGAAATATTGGTATTAGTAACAGTTAGAGTATAATAAGTAGGCTAATTATCAATGAAATCATGACAATTATAAAAATTTACTTTATCAGTTACAATATAATTAGTAATAGTATAATATGATAATTTATGATATAATAAGTTATAGTATAATATGATAATTTATGATATAATAAGTTATAGTATAATATGATAATTATTAATGAAATCATGACAACTTTTCAAAGTCATTTTATCAGTTACAATATAATAAGTTATAGTATAATATGATAATTTATAATATAATAAGTTATAGTATAATATGATAATCATTAAGAAAATCATAATTTTATCAATTTACTTTATCAGGTCCGTTTGCCTTCCAAGAGATAGCCACTGTTACCAAACCCGAAAGGACATTTGAGTGAGTACATGACCCATAATCCTAATCAAAACTTCTCCTGACTCTTCTGGCATCACTTACTTAAAAAAAAAAAAAAAAAAAAAATCTCAATCAATAAGAAAAAATCCCCACACTCCAGAGACAACTAGACCATCACAATCACCTTAATCAATTAATCACGCACCTTCCCTTTCAGGTACAGCTTCTCCTACCCCCCTAAGGATTCTTCCAGCAAGACACAAGGCGCAAGAATGAAGACGTTCTTATACTCTCCTCAAGAGAAACCAGTCCACACGGCTCCCAGTACACCCAAGACGTCACTCGAACACGTCACGACAAGTTCGGGTCCTGTCGTGGTCAAGCAGCCGTTCCGACCGCAGAGACAGGCCTCGTATTTCAATGAGGTTTATGCGTAGGTTCCCTTCATGTTTTTTTTTTTTTTTGGGGGGGGGGGGGGGGGTGGTAGGGTTGGGGGGTTAAGGGGAGGGGCTTTGGGTTTGTCTAAGTGTTTAAATGTTGTTGTTGATGTGTATAACCGTAGGTGCAGGTATGGTCACTTTGGCAGCACATATACACACGCTCATATTCACACACACACACACACACACACACATATATACATATATATATACATATATATATATATATATATATATATATATATATATATAAATATGTATATATATAAACAAGTACATATACTGAAAACAACAATAACAATAATAATGATAATGATTATCATTATCAATGGCGAAGATACTCATTGTGATAAAAAATATACAAACAATAATGATAATAAAAATGACCATAATTACTACTCTATAATCACTATCACAATCATCACAATAACCATTTCCTTTCCTATCATCATTACCATTACAACTACCACTATTATCATTATTAGTATCATCATTATTATATTATTATTATATTATTATTATTATTATTATTATATAATTATTATTATATTATATTATTATTATTATCATTATATTATATTATTATCATTATTATCATCAATATCATTACAACTATCATCATTACCATTACAACTATCCCCTAACCCCCCTAACCCAACCCCCTCCCCCCACATTGCAGGATGGAAGGAGACAAGTGGGGACGGCAATATTGCAAGGCATCCTACTGCTCCATCATGCCATCCTCTAAGTGGAACCACTGTTGCGACACTTACAGGAAATGTTGCGCTTATGTTGATCACACGAAGGACACGGACATGAAAAGTGGGTTATTATTTGTTGTTGTTGTTTTTTTCCTTGTTGGTTTTTGTTCTTGTTGTTGTTATGTTTGTTTTTGTGATTTTTTTTTTTTTGTGTGTGTTTGTTTTTTTTTCGTTTTTCGTTTTTTTGTTGTTTTTTTTACTTAAGATCCGTATTTGTTTGTTTTTGTTTTTGTTTTTTTTCGTTTTTCGTAATTTTTTATGACTTAAGATTCGTATTTTTCCTTATTTTCTTTCAGTTTTCATTATTTTTTTTTTCTATTATCACGTGTTATTTTCCCTTTCGATTTTATTAACATTTATTTCTTTCGATTTGATTTTCTTTCAGATCCTTTTGCTTACGAAGAGATCTCGATTTTCAGCATCCCTCTGAAGCCACCGAGGTGTGTAGTCTCTTTTTTTTTGTTTTGTTTCAAATTTTGTTTTGCTTTTTTTTTTTTTTTTTGTCTCTTCGTTAGGATATATATAATTTTCTCTGTATGTATGGATGTATATATATGTATATATGTATATGTATATATATATATATATATATATATATATATATATATATATATATATATGTACATATAAAAACATATATACATACACACACACACACACACACACACACACACACACACACACACACACATATATATATATATATATATATATATATATATATATATATATATATATATATATATACACTTTTTTTCTTTAAGTCTTACACTTATAAAAGATATATAGTTTAGTTCATGTTATAAGTTCAACATTTCTAGATTTAGTAATTAATCGATATATAAATCTAACTACCATCGTATATGTATATTTTTCTTTCAAAATTGTTCATTTGTTCAACTACTTATCAATTCATACCCTTATATACCTGCCTTTTTCTGTGTTAGTTTTTAGTTTTATTGATAATTTACCTATTGATTTCTTGTAATGATTATAATTATATCAACTTTTAAAGGAAGGAAAACGCAATCCAAAGTCATATCAAAACAAAAAAATATTAACACATTTAAACAAACAAACACACACACACACATACACACACACACACACACACACACACACACACACACACAAACACACACACAAACCAAACACAGCTAAACAAGCACGCACACATAATCACACACAAACAGGTAACGACAGATAAACAAACAAACCCATACTCAAACAAACACAAACAAACCAAACACAGATAAACAAACACGCAGGCAAACACACAAAAAACACACAAACACATTCAGAAAAAAAAACTAAACACAGACAAACAAATCACACACTCAAACAAACAATTAACAAACATACACACACTTAAACAAACACAATTAACAAACATAAGCACACTTAAACAAACAAACCAAACACAGAAAAGCAAACATACACACACTCACACTTAAACAAACAGACACACACACATACACATAAAAAAACACACACACACACTTAAACAAACAGACACACACGTTTAAACAAACAAATACACACACAGTTAAACCAACAGACACACACACACTTAAACAAACAAACACACACACACACTTAAACAAACAGACACACACACACACACACACACTTAAACAAACACTCACACACACACTTAAACAAACAGACACACACACACACTTAAACAAACAGACACACACACACACTTAAACAAACAGACACACACACATACTCCCTCACCAATATGCAATAACACGGCCACCCACCTCAACGCAGAATTCGGCCCCTACAACGCATGAACACAAAAGCAGTCCAGGCAGACGAACCCCAGTCAAGCACGCACCCACCTGCAAGCACAGCCCAGCAGCAATCCCAGACCCCAGCGAGAGATCAGACCCCAGCGAGAGACCAGAGCCCAGCGAGAGACCAGAGCCCAGCGAGAGATCAGACCCCAGCGAGAGACCAGACCCCAGCGAGAGACCAGACCCCTGCGAGAGACCAGACCCCAGCGAGAGATCAGAGCCCAGCGAGAGACCAGACCCCAGCGAGACCCCAGACCCCACCCGGCAACCCAGCCCCGATACCCCAACCATGGCGAGACTCCAAAAACGACAACCAAACAACTCGACCACAGACACCGGCAGAACAGAAGAAAAAGAAGAAGACGTCCCCCTCTTCAGACCAAACTTCCAGCCTTCCCAGACCGAAGGAACAGACCCCAGAGGACCACGTTTCCAGACCCCAGACCCCGGACGACCCCACTGTCGAGGATGGTCGTCTGAGGTACGACACAGACCGAGGGACGACGGAGGTTGGGACCGAAAGCTCTCTTGTTGTCGTTCCTCTGGCTCCCCACTCGCCCCTTCTTGACCGGGCTCTGGATACCTTCAGTGACGTGTGAGTTTCATTCCGGTTTGTAAGTGGCTTGTAAGTGTTACTGTTGTTTTGTAAGTGGCTTGTAAGTGTTGTTTGTTGTTTTGTAAGTGGCTTGTAAGTGCTGTTTGTTGCTGTTGTTGTTTTATATGTGGCTTGTAAGTGTCGTTTGTTGTTTTGTAAGTGGCTTGTAAGTGTTGTTTGTTGTTTTATAAGTGGCTTGTAAGTGTTGTTTGTTGTTTTGTAAGTGGCTTGTAAGTGTTGTTTGTTGTTTTGTAAGTGGCTTGTAAGTGTTGTTGTTTGTTGTTGTTTTATAAGTGGCTTGTAAGTGTTGTTGCTGTTTTATAAGTGGCTTGTAAGTGTTGTTTGTTGTTGTTTTATAAGTGGCTTGTAAGTCTTGTTTGTTGTTTTGTAAGTGGCTTGTAAGTGTTGTTGCTGTTTTATAAGTGGCTTGTAAGTGTTGTTTGTTGTTGTTTTATAAGTGGCTTGTAAGTGTTGTTGCTGTTTTATAAGTGGCTTGTAAGTGTTGTTGCTGTTTTATAAGTGGCTTGTAAGTGTTGTTGCTGTTTTATAAGTGGCTTGTAAGTGTTGTTGCTGTTTTATAAGTGGCTTGTAAGTGTTGTTGCTGTTTTATAAGTGGCTTGTAAGTGCTGTTTGTTGTTATTGTTTTAAGTATCTATGAACTCCTTGTGGGTTTTTGGTTTTATTTATGTGTGTACAGGGAGTAGAAGGAGGAAGAGGAGGAGAAACAGAAGAAGTAATAGGAGGAGGAGGAGGTGGTGATGGAAAAAGACAAAGAAGAAGAAGTAGAGAAGGAGAAGAAAGAAAAGTATAATGAAGGGAAAAAAATACCCATTCAAAAAGACCCACAAATCAGAATAATCATTAAAATCTTAATGACCACAATCATTTAATCCTTTTTTTTACGTTAATCTCAATCCCTAAATATCGATATAAATTTTGACATTCGGAATAATGAAGGATAGAATATTGCCAATTAACGGCCATGCCACATAAATACAGCCATTCAAAAATTATGTCCAGAGGTTATTACGAAATGCAAACGAACTATCAATCAATCTATGCATGATTAAGTTTGTTTGTTTATCTGTATATATTACCCCCCCCCCTTCCTGCCCCACCCCACCCCGCCCCACTCCAATGCTATCCATTATAATTCCCCTCCTGGCCTTATACTCCCCTCCTCTCCCCCCCCCCTCCACCTTCTTCTATTCTACTACTGTCCCTTCCTCCCTCCCCTCTCTCTCTCTTTCCCCCATCATTCCCACCATCACCCATATCCCCCTTCCCCCCTCATTCTATTTCCTCCCCCACCTTCTCCCTCACCCCATACTCCCACATCTGCACACCTCATATCTTCACCCCCACCCTCTGCCCCCCCTATCAAGCCCCCACCCTCTCCCCCCCACACCCATCCCACCCAACCATTCTCTCCCCCACACACCCCATCCTTACCCCCATCCCATCACACCCCCACCCTCTCCCCAACCCACCCCATCCCACCTCCCCCACACCCCATACCCCAACCATCTCCCCCATCCTATCCCACCCCACCCTCTCCCCCATACCCCACCCCACCCTCTCCCCCACTCCATACCCCATCCCACCCTCTCCCCCACCCCATACCCCACCCCACCCTCTCCCCCACCCCATACCCCACCCCACCCTCTCCCCCACCCCACCCCAACCCCCAAACCCCCACACCCCACCCACCCCTTCTCATACCCCCACCCCACCCTTCCCCCACCCATCCCCACACCCTCTACCACCCATACCCCACCCACCCACTCTCCCCCACCCTACCCCCACCCCCAATTTCCCCCACCCACCACCCACTCTCCTCTCCCCCACTCCACCCTCTCCCATCCCATCCACCACCTCTCATACCACCCCTACCCCACCCACCCTCTCCCCACCCCACCCTCTCCCCCCCCCCCCCCCCATCCTCCCACCCACCCCCCCCACCCCACCCACCTCTCCCCCCACCCCACCCCACCCTCTCCCCCATCCCACCCCATACCCCACGTTCTCCCCCACTCCATACCCCACCCCACTCCATACCCCACCCCACCCCACCCCATACCCCACCCTCCGTCCCACCCCACCACACCCCACCCCACCTCTCCCCCACACCCCCCCCCACCCCAACCCTCTCCCCCACCCCACACACCCACCCCACCCTCTCCCCCACCCTCTCTCCCTCCCCACCCTCTCCCCCACCCCACCCTCTTACTCACCCACCCTCTCTTCCTCTTCCTCCCCGACAGTGTTGCCAAAGAGGAGGCCAAGCGCTGCAGACCAAGATATTGCGCCATCCTTTCGCCGAGGCAGTGGCAATCCTGCTGTGCGAGCTACAGGCAGTGCTGCGCCTACGCCCGCTACTTGGAACCGAGAGGTGGGCGTGGGGTAAGGGAGGGAGGGGGGCGTGGGGTAAGGGAGGGAGGGGGGCGTGGGGTAAGGGAGGGGGGCGTGGGGTAAAGGAG
>NW_028234423.1:32212302-32214802 GCF_977035675.1 Penaeus japonicus | reverse complement strand
AGATAATTATAAACACAAAGATGATAATTCTGATAACAGCAATGGTAATGATAACATAATGAAAAATAACAAAAAATAACGAAAACAGAAACAAACAAAAACAATAATAATGATAATAAGGATAATAATAACATAACATCAATAACATCAACATGATAATGACAATAATAATAATAATGACAATGATAATGTTATTAATAATGATATTGATGTTAATAATGATAATGATGTTAATTATGATAATAATAACACTCATGATAGGGATAATGACAATAATGATAATAGCAATGATTATGATTATAATAATGATACTAATGACAATAATTAAGACGACGCTTATAACTAAAGATAACAATGAAAATAATAAGAATGATTGTAATATCGGTAAAAATCAGTATTGTGTGTGTGTGTGTGTGCGTGTGTGTGTACATTTATATATTATTTATATATATATATATATATATATATATATATATATATATATATATATATATATATATATATATATATATATATATATACATACATCATACATACACAGAACACACACACACACACACACACACACACACACACCACACACACACACACCACACACACACACACACAACACACATCACTACACACACACATAACATACACATTCACAACACACACACATTACACAATACACTCTCTCTCTCTTCTCTCTCTCTCTCTTCTCTCTCTTCTCTCTCATATACACAACATCAGAGTGGTATATATGTTTTTACCACACACATTTTATTTACACATTATATATATATATTATATATATATATATATATATATATATATATATATATATACATATATATATATATATTGAGAGAGAGAGAGAGAGAAAGACAGACAGAGAGACAGAGAGAGAGAGACAGAGAGAGAGACCTCAGACCCGAACAAGAAAAGCAAAGCCCAACCATGAGAGAGATTAGCCAGAAACGCCCTCCTGACGCACAGAGGGACGGAACACCCAAGCATCCAACACAAACAGCTAATTTACCCGAAGAATAAAACCCAAAATCCCACCCGCTCTTGTCCTCTCTCGCTGGTATACCCGTCACTAACAGCCAAATTGGCTTCTCGAAGTGCGTGCGTTCCTCTCGTAAGCAAGCAAGCAAGCAAGCAAGAAGTACAGCATCCCCCTCTTCTCCTCCTCCTCCTCCTCCTCCTCCTCCTCCTCCTCCTCCTCTTGTGCTTTTGTCTTGGTTTCCTCTTTCGGCTTGTCTTACCCTCTGTCTCATTACGCAAACAATCGTTATGTCACGTGCGCACCACGCCATGTTGTGACGTCATCCATCTTCCTTTGTCATTCGTTTTTCTCTCGCCTTCGCCCGGTGCTCCTCCCAAACTCGAACTCGAGCGCAGACACTCATTCATTAACGGAGACTTTTGTCTATTTCCTCGTCACCCTCATCACTATACCAATCCTCCCGCTGTCCTACATCAAGTACAAATACAGAGCCAGCGACAAGAGCAAATAGAAGGGACCGAATCGCTTCCCAAAAACAAATGACAAGCGAGACAAATAACCATCGCCATTGTGTTCGTGGGAAACTCTCTGGAACGGACAAGAGGTGCCTGTCATCAGCCTGGCGTGACCGAGCGAGTGGTGGAAGCGGGTGAAGGGAGATCAGGGGGGGCTGAAGGGGATAAGGAAAGGGAGAGGGAGAGGGGGGCGAGGAGAGAGGGAGAGTTGGGGGGGTAGGAAATAAGGGGAAAGGGGATCGAGAAAGGGAAAGCGAGAGAGAGTTAGAGAGAGAGAGAGAAAGGAAGAGAGAAAGAGAGAGAGAAAGAGAGAGAGAGAGAGAAATAAATAAAGAAAGAGAGGAAGAGAGAGAGAAAGAGAAAAAAAGGAAGGAAAAAAAAGACATATAAAAGAAGAGAGAGAGAGCGAAAGAGAAAGAAAAATTTGATTACGAAAAAAAATAAACATCCACAACATAAACAACGTATTGACACGACTAATCAAAATTTTCTTTTTCCTTCGGCTCTTCCCATTTCAAAGGTCGCCACAACGAATTATCTGTCTCCATCTCCCTCTATCCTCTGCATCCTCTTCAATCAGATCAGCTGCACATGAATGATCAAAGTAACCTCAACTGAATGGTTTGAACAACAGTTAATAGAACATTTTGGAACAGTTCAATCAACATATGAGGATGAATATAGATGTAAAACATTAATAAAACGGTGCATGTTATATAGGCCACGCTTTTTGATTATTACACTCAAATTTTAGTATGTCTGATAGAATCTCATCCTTTATAAAAAAGACTTTACAGGGTTTCATGCCCTTTCTTTTCACAAAACTCTTTAATCTGAGGACATATCGTAACTTAATGATCAAAGATTATTACTCAATTTGCAACATTTGATGTTGAACGGTAATCTTGCAGTTACATTTTTTTTTTTTTTGTTTCGTAACTTTATTTGTCAGAAGAAAAGGAAGAAGGGAGGGAGGGTGTAAGAGAGGGGAGAG
>NW_028234423.1:32202302-32204802 GCF_977035675.1 Penaeus japonicus | reverse complement strand
ACACACATAAACACACACACAGATATATATATATATATATAGAATATCTATAAATATATATATATATATATATATATAGATATATAATTATATATGTTATATATATAGACATATATATGTTATACATATTATAATATATATATATATATATATGGTATATATATATATTATATATCATATATATATATATATATTAATATATAGATTTTATATGTATATATTGTGTGTGTGTGTGTGTATATTTATATTGTGTATATATATATAGTGTATTTATTTAAGAATATATATATAATAATATAAATAAATATATTTTCTATATATATATATATTTATATAGATATATGCGTTGTGAATGTATATATATAGATGTGAGTATATATTATATAATATATATATATATATATATAGAATATATAGATATATGTAATATATCTATATCATAAATATATATGTATTAATATATATATATATGCATATATAAGATATATATGTCCGTAAATTTAAATATATGTATATATATAGATACAAATATAAATATGTATATACATATATAATGTTGTATAGGTATATATATATATATATATATATATATATATATATATATATATTTATATTAAGATTAGGGTAAATCTAATATATGTATATATATATATATATATATATATATATATATATAATATATATATATACATAAATTATTTTACCTCCCCCTGGGTACCGGTACTCGTACCCGGCGCCGTCAGATCGACAGGCACGGTTGATACCACTCTCGGCCTACACGACTCAGAAAAAGAGAGGTTTCAACCAGAACTCCTTAGAGAATGTCATGATGACATTACCTGTGTGATCTTATCAGAACAGTGATAGCGATTTTTACGAACAACTCCCGCGGGCACTCGGCAGCCACGGAATCACAAATTCAAGTCCCAAATCAGGTTACCAAGGTTATATATGTGAGAAGATGGTAGAATGCAGTAACGCATATTCAATATATACAAATTTTTACCTCCCTGACCGGGATTCCGTGGGTGCCGAGTGCCCGCGGGAGTTGTTCGTAAAAATATATGTGTGTCTGTGTGTGTGTGTTTGTTGTGTATGTGTTTGTGTGTGTGTGTGTGTGTGTGTGTGTGTGTGTGTGTGTATATATAAGATTATATATATATTATATATATATATATATATATATTATATATATATATATATATCTATATCTACTTATATATATATGTAAATATTTACTTATATAACATATATATTATATATATATATATATATCACTACATGAGTGTGTGGTGTATATATATATATATATATCGATATATATATCCTAAATATTTATATATTTATATACATATATATAAATTATATATATATATAAAATATATATATATAGGATATATATTTATATATATACATATATATACATATATATAGTATATTATATATGATATATATATATGATATATATGTGGGGGGTTGGGTGGGGGGGTGGGGGTGGGGGGTTGGGGGGGTTTATATGTAGAGATATACAATATATAGTATTTATAAATATATATAGATATATATATATATATATATATATATTTTGATACATTATCAATGTAATATATATATATATTTATATATAATTATTAATATATAGCATATAATATATAATATATATAAGTATTAATTATATACAAATGTATATATATATAATATTTTTTTATATTTAGAATATATATTATATATATATATTTTATACATAAAGGCATATATGTATACAATGGTTGTTTGTTCAATATATATGCGTATATGCATATATGTTGTGTGTGTAATAAGATAAATGGACAGCTAGGTAGACAGTTAATAATAGGTAACAGAACAGATAGGTACACAGAGATATATATATACATATATATATATATATATATATATATATATATATGTATATAAGATTATATATATATATATATTATATATAATATGTATATTGGTGATGTTGCGTATAATGTGATTTAACATATATACATATATATATATATCTATATATTATATATATATATATAATATATATATACATATATAATATATATTTATAATTGATTATGTGTGCTAATGTTATATATACATAAATATTATTAATATATAAATTATAATCATATAGATATATTGATATATATATATATAGAATATATATATAGGCATGTATATATGATATATCAATGTTAGTAAATTAAATATATATATATATATATATATATATATATATATATATATATATTTATATATATATACATATATATGAATAATAAATATAAATATATATATATATATAAATGAATATATATATATATATATATATATATGTATATATAAAATATTATATACATATATATATATATATATATATATATTATATATATTTATATATATATATATGTATAGATATATAATACATATATATTGTGTGGTATATATATATATATTTATAACATATAGCTTATATATCATATATATA
>NW_028234423.1:32197302-32199802 GCF_977035675.1 Penaeus japonicus | reverse complement strand
AACGCATCAAAATCTGGCAATTAATCAAACTCCAGTTGAGAGTCTCCGTGACACGAGTCAGGTCAGAGTTCACACACCTGTCTGACTTTGACCTCCAAGGGATCACTGCTAATCTTTCTCTCGTTGACCTGCAACAATGCAAGAGATTTTCTCTCTTGGCTGCACATGCCTGGAAATGTCGCGACCTTGGCTTCAGTTGCAATTTCGGCAAGTCAATGGCAGGCTTCAGTGAGTGGAAATAATTGAGGTGTTCAGAGAGTGAGAAAGAGTGAGAGAGAGAGAGTGAGGGTGAGAGAGAGAGAGAGAGAGAGGGGGGGGGGAGGGGGGTGGAGAAAAGAGAAGAAAGAGAGAGAGAAGAGGAGGGGGGAAAGGGGGGGGTGGGGGAGGGGGGGGAGGAGAGGAGGAGAGAGTAGAGAGAGAGATGTAAGAGAGAGAAGAGAGAGAGAAGAGAGAAAGGAGAGGAGAAAGGGGGTGAAGAGAGAGAGAGAGACAGACAGAGAAAGAGAGAGAGAGACTGACACAGAGAGAGAGAGAGAGAGACAGTGAGAAAAAAAGAGAGAGAGAGAGAGAGAGAGAGAGAGAGAGAGAGAGAGAGAGAGAGAGAGAGAGGGGGGGGGGGGGATGGGAGAGAGAGAGAGAGAGAGAAGAGAGAGAGTGAGAGAGAGAGAGACAGACAGACAGAGAAAGAGAGAGAGAGACTGACAGAGAGAGAGAGAGAGAGAGACAGTGAGAAAAAGAGAGAGAGAGAGAGGAGGAGTGAGGAGCAGAGAGAGAGGAGAGTGAGAGAGTTGAGAGAGAGGGCGTGGGGGGGAGGAGGAGAGGGGGGGAGAGCAAGAGAGAGAGGAAGAGAGAGGGGGGGAGCGAGAGACAGAGAGAGGGGGGGAGTGAGAGAAGAGAGAGAGGGTGGGGGGGGGGGGGAGAGGGAGGAGAGACAGACAGAGACAGGCGAGAGAGAGAAGGGAGAGGCGGCGGGATGGCGGAGAGAGAGAGTGGAGAGAGGGGTGGGGAGAGCGAGGGGCGGTGAGAGAGCGGGGGGGGGGGGGGAGAGAGAGGGGGAGAGAGGAGAGAGAGAGGGGAGAGAGGGGAGAAGAAGAGGGGGTGAGAGAGAAAGAGGAAGATGGGGGGAGGGGGACGAGAAGGAGCGGAGAGGAAGAGAGAGAGACAGACAGAGACAGAAGAGAGAGAAAGAGAGAGAGAGAGAGAGCGAGAGAGAGAGAGAGAGAGTTTTCTTATGTATTGTTGTAGTTATGTTTTCTAAAGTAATTGTTGAGTTATTTATGTATGTCGTTCCTGATGTTGTAACTAAAAAAGAACTATTTTTATGCATACGCACATACGAACGTACAAACACGCACAAACACATCCACATACAATAAAGAGACTCACACACACAAACACACTAACACAAGCAAACAAAACACACACACAAGCAAACAAAATACACACACACCCACACAAGCAAACAAACACATCCACACACACACCCATCCACAGACATAGACACACACACACACACACACACAAACACACAAGCAAACAAAACACATACACAAGCAAACAAACACACATACACACACACACACACACACAAGCAAACAAAAGAACACATCCACACACACACCCATCCACACACACACACACACACACAGACACACGCACACACACACACACATACACACACACACACACACAAGCAAACAAAAAAAACACCCACACACACACACCTAAACCAGGTGACAACAGAATTTCCCGCCAAGACCCATATTCACACATAAAGTTCCATTCGGCGTTCTGCCCCTTAGATAAATATCGCCAAACAAATGTATTGCAATTCATGGACTAGATGACCGGTCCTTGACCGTCTGTACCATAGGCACGCGCGACCTAGGCTCGTGGGGAGGAGGTCACCTGCTTCGATTTAACTTACACCTGGGAGGAGTTTGTGTTTTTTTGTTTTTGTTTTTTTCCTTTTACTGGTTTTCATTTTTTTTTAATGGATGTGTGTCCTTTTGATTGAGCTCATCAATGTATATAGATATGAAATAGATATACAGACGCGCGTGTGTGTGTGTGTGTGTGTGCATGTATGTATGTGTTTGTTTTTTCTAACTATTTATATCTATGTTTGTCTGTCTATATCTCCGTCTATCTCCATATGTTTCTCTCTATCTATATCCTAACCTACTCTTCTGTCTATGTATCTACCTGTCTATCTAACTATCTGTTTGTCTGTCTGTCTGTCAATCAGATAATAAGTCTATCAATATATCCTTCTATCTACCAGTCTATCTGTCTAATATTAGGCTATCATCTGTGTATATATTTACATGTTCATCTATCTATCTATTTATCTATTTACCTGTATATCTATCTGTTCATCTATCTATCTATCTATCTGTCTATCTTTCTTTCTTTCTATTCATCAATCTATCTATCCATCGATCCATCTATCTATCTTTCTATTCATCAATCTATCAATCTATATATCCATCAATCTATC
>NW_028234423.1:32172302-32179802 GCF_977035675.1 Penaeus japonicus | reverse complement strand
AAGAAATGTGAACAATTGTGCATAAGTCGACTTTTAAAATAATATATGAACAAATAGAGTTCTAAAAGAAAATGGAAAAAATAATACGTATATGAACGAGAAAACACCATGGAAGGATGTGAATTAAACTTTGAAAATATGTAAACAAACGAAACCGCGTGAATCAAACTGGAAGAGTTTGAAAATAAACAAAAAAGAACCACAATTTCACGAAATTAGATAAAAAAGAATCGTGAATGACACACACTCATACCCCGGATGTATCATCTTATCGAAGAAGAAGAAAAAAACGATCAAATCACTTTATCGACGATAAGATTAAGTAAGTGTTCTGTGATTGAGATACGAGATATCGGAAGACACGAAGGCTGGCAAAGAGGTTGAAGTGGCCCTTTGCGTACCACTTAACCAAGAGAGCAAAAGTATACGAAGTTAAAGGGGTCGGTTTTGTGTATACTGTTTACACACAGAAATAAAATAAATAATGGAGAAAGGTAAGAAACATAGAAAAAAAATGGCGTAAATAAACAAACCAGAAGCAAAGAGACGTAAGTGGTAGCCAACAGGGAAACTCAAGAAAGAAAACAACAAACAAACAAATAAGAGAACAGAGTACTCGATCCAACCCTTCCTCCGAAACAAACAAACAAACAAACAAACACAGAGAAGGAATGAATGAGGAGAGGAGAATCCAGACCACTATGCAGAAAATGAGGTCACGAGGTACAAGGTCTGGAGGAAGGAAGAGGGGGAGAGGGGCAAGTGGGGAGGAGGAGGGAGGGATGGGGGGAGGAAGGAGGAATTAAATAAATGAAGGAGAAAAGGAGTGGGGGATTGGGGTAGGGGGGATAGGGTAGTAAATAGACTAAGAGGAAATGGGGGAGGCAGAAGAGGGTGAAGGGAAGAGGGAATTAAATAGACTAAGCCAATGAGGTGAGGGGGAGGGGAGGGGGAAGGATAGGGGATGAGAGGAAAAGGGAAAGAGGAAGATAGAGAAGAAGGAGAAGAGACGAGAAGGGGAATGGGCAGATGAAGGAGAAGGGAAAGAAGAAAAAAAGAGGAAGATATAGAAGAAGTAGAAGAGACGAGAAAGGACAGATAAGAGGAAAACGGATAGGAGGAGAGTTGAGGAAAAGAAAATTAGGAAATGAGATGAGATCGTAGAAGGAGGAACAGAGAAGAGACGAAAAAGGGGGAAGGGGGAGAGGAGGGAGAAGAGAAGGAGATGGGGGTAGAATACTTACGCAGGGAGGGGGTCGCGGTAATCAACAATCTATACATACGTAATGAAATAGACTCTGAATATTTTCCCCTTAGGCCTACCCAGGAGGAGGAGGAGAGGGGGGTAGGGGGAAGGGAAGGGGGTGAATTTGTCATTGTATAAGGGAGGGTTTTGATGTAGGGGGCAAGGGGAGGGGGGGAGGGAGGGGCAAAGGGAGGGGGCAGAGCGATTGAATGCTTAGCCTAGACTCGGTGGTGAGATGAACGTGTTCTCAAGGATGTTCTAAAGATGTTTGTGATTTCTGGAAGAGGTTTTTGTGACGTCTTGTCGTGGGAAAAATTTGTCGTCTGGTGTTCCGTGGGTGGATTTGTGGCGTTCTTGCCTTTTGTTTGTTTGTTTGTTTTAATGCGATTACGAATGTGTTGTCGTTTATGGTGTGGGCAGGTTATTGTGGTTATTATGATTATTATTATTTTTTTTTTTTTTTTACTCTACTATTGTCATCATTATTATTAATGATATTATTTATCATTATTGATGTTATTATTATCTTTTAAATTATTATTATTATTATTATATTTATTATGTTTATTATTACTTTTATTTTATTATTATTATTATTATTATTATTATCATTATTATTATTGTTGTTGTTATTATTATTATTTATTTTTATAATAATTATTATTTTTTTATAATAATTATTATTTTTTTATTATCATTATTATCATTATTATTATTATTATCAGTAGTAGTAGTAGTATTAACATTATAATTATCATTGTCTTTATTGTTATCACTACTACTATTATCACAATTATTATCATTTTCCTTACTATTATTATTGTTATTAATATTATTACTATTGTTATTACTTTTATTATGATTACTGTTATTCTTATTGTTATTTATTTTTAATATAATTATTAATTTATTGATCATTATCATCACTTATGATTATGTTTATTATCATTATTGGCGCTCATTGCTATTGTCAATATCTTTATCATCATTTTTCTACTTCGATTCTGGTTCATTAATCCTCTTTATTCGTTTTCTTTTCATTTCATTTTCTTTTTTTATTATTCCTTTGTTTGTTTAGCTTTTGTCTTCTCTCTCTCTCTCTCTCTCTCTCTCTCTCTCTCTCTCTCTCTCTCTCTCTCTCTCTCTCTATCTATCTATCTATCTATCTCCCTCTCTCTCTCTTTTCTTTCTCTCTTTTCTTTCTCTATTCTCTTTGTCTTCTTTGTTCTGTCATTATTGTCCTTTGTCTTTTATCCCCCTTTCTTGTTCTTCATTTTCTTTGTTCTTCTTTTTCTATCATTAATCCAGAAGAAAAAAACCGTTCCTTTTGTCTTCTTACCGTCTTGGTTTTCTCTTTCTTCTTGTTATCCCCCTCCCCTTTCTTCTATTTCTTTTCTTATTCTTTTCTTGCATTACTACAACTTCCATCGTCATTAGTGTTGTTGTTGTTATCATTATTATCATTAGTGTCGTTATCATTATTATCATTAGTGTCGTTATCATTATTATTTAAGTTATTGTTATTATCATTATGCCTATTATCATTGTCGTTAATATTGCTATTAACATCATCATCATCATCCTTATCTCTATGTCATTACAAGTATCAACATCCTCATTATGAATATGCATCTACCATTATCATAATCATAATGACTAATCACATAATCAAAATCCCTTCATTAATATTCAAAAAAAGAATAAAAAAACAAAAGAGGATCAAATTCCCTTCTACAAGAAAGAGCTTTCGGCGTTTTCTTCGATTTGCTTCGTCCCTCCTTCCTCCTTCTTCCTTCTTCGCCATCTTTCCTTTAGGAGTGAGAGCAGGGATGAAGTCTGTTTCCCATGACCTATTGGGGGTTTTCCTTAAGTCAGGTGAATCACTCACTCACTGCCCCCTCCTTCCCCCCCACCCCCCTCCTCCTTTTCTCCTATTGCCCCTATCTCCACTGTCTTACTGTCTTCTCTCTAGCATTTATCTTGGTTTTCTGTCTATGTCTGTCTTTATCTCTATGTCTATGTCTCTTTCTATTTCTCATTCTCTATGCCTCTTTCTATTTCTCATTCTCTATGTCTCTTTCTATTTCTCATTCTCTATGTCTCTTTCTATTTCTCATTCTCTATGTCTCTTTCTATTTCTCATTCTTTATGTCTCGTTCTATTTCTCATTCTCTCTCTCTCTCTCTCTCTCTCTCTCTCTCTCTCTCTCTCTCTCTCTCTCTCTCTCTCTCTCTCTCTCTCTCTTTTCCTCCTCTTCATCCGCTTCTCCTGTTTAATCCATTTCTCCTTCCCTTCTCTTTCCCCTCTCCCTCATTCTCTTCTATTTCCCCGTCCCTCCCTCTCTTTTGTTTACCTTCCCCTCCTTCCCCCCTCATTTTTTTTTATTCTCCATTACTCCCATCTCCTCCCCCACTTTTCTCTCTCTCCTGCTTCCCCTCACTCCCCCTTTTCCCCTCTCCCCCCTCCCCCCCTCCCTACTGCCCCTTCGCGCTCATATTCTCCCCAATTGCCCCTCTCCCCCCACCCCCACTCCCACCCACCACCTCCCCTACCATCACCCTTTTCTTCTGCTGACCTGATATGACCCAGCTCCTCTGCCGTGTGAACTGACTTTTGAGCAACTATTATACTTGAGGCGGGGGGAGGGAGGGGTGGAGGGGGGGAGGGGGGGTGTACTGTGGTTTAGGGAACGTGCTTGGGACTTGGGGATGAGTCTGTGGGGGGGAGGGGGAGGGGTCGGAGGTGGGGGGTGAAGGGGGGTGAGGGTGTGGGTGGTATGGTATTAAGGGAGGTTATGTGGGGGGGGGGGGTAGAGGATAAGGGTCCAGAGAGAGGGATAGGGATCATGAGGCGGGGGGGGGGGGATGCTACATTTTTTGGGGGAGATACAGAAAGGGAGAGATGAGGTAGGGGGAGTGGGGGAGGGGGGAGGGGGAAGGGATAGCATGAGCGGATGGGAATATTATATTCTGTGGGTTGTTTTAGGGGGTGAGAGGGGGGCGGGGGAGGGGTAGGAGTTGAGGTGGGGGAAGTGAGAGAGAGGAGGGTGTGGAGAGATAGATAGAAAAAAGAGAGGGGTGGTCTTGGGGGGGGGGGGAGGATAAGGGGATGCTGTCGATAGATAGAACTAGTAAGAAATTAAGAGACATTGTAAAATGAAATAAAATAATCATACATTGAGTTCAATAGTTTCCAAACTAAGTTATGTATTCAAATAACGGAAACAATTTTGTAATTACTTTTAAACCTAATCTACATATTCACTCCGTTTTATAAAACCGTGTTTAAAAAACCCTCAACCACCGCATTCATCATTTCTAACAAACAAACCTTAAATCAAATTCCAAACGCACAACAACAACAACAACAACAAACACACACACAATCCTTCCATATTTCATCTTCAAAAAATAAATATTTACGACATACCTGACACGGAAAAGGGATCATACCAAATTCTCTACCAACACGGAAGAAATATGGTACCACATAAAACACAACACTTCCCTACCAGACAGCGAACCGTTTCAAATACCTGCCATGACTTTCCACATACCAAAAGTAGGTTCGAAAACCAGGATTATATTTGGAAGGAATTTAGAACGATTAGCGAGGCGCGATTCTCGTTTTCTATGAAGTCGTTTTGTCGTTGGTTACGTCGTTATTTGTATTGTTGTTATTTATTTTTCGTATTTGATGTTATTTCCGGTAGGGATGATGGTAGTGGTGATGAGATTAATAATATTAAGTTATCATGATAATGATGATTATATTATTATTGTTGTTTTGTAGGTATGCTCATTAATGCATTTGTTATGATTATCAGTTTCATTTCTGTTATTATGTTTTTTTTTATTGCTATTATTATCATTATTCATTATTCAAGTTCCAGATGTTTATTTGTATAGTATTGATATATTATCTTGTCTTAAAAAAACACACACGCACACGCACACGCACGCACACGCACACGCACACGCACACGCATACGCACACGCACACGCACACGCACACGCACACGCACACGCACACGCACACGCACACGCACACGCACACGCACACGCACACGCACACGCACACGCACACACACACACACACGTATTTTACTTTTATTTTTGTTTGTTTCCACATTTATTTACCTCAATAGTTCGCTTTATATTATCATGTATTCTAGTCCTTTATCGTGCAAAACACACACACACACACGAAACTTCTTCATTACTAAAATTAAAATTAAATCCCACACCTTATTCCGGGTTACATAATCGCCCTTTTCCTCCTCGGGATTAAATCCGTGTTACGTTTCGGTGCTGCGTGCGTGACGGTCAGCTAGGCGCCGCGCCCGTCACATGGATGCGATGCGGTAACGTGATCCGTAACATAACGCGAGGTGGGAGGGCGGAGGGTGGAGGGTGGGAGGGTGGGTGGGTGACGGGGGAAGAGGGGAGGGGGAAGGAGGAGGGTGGTGGGTGGGAAGGGGGGAGAGTGGGTGAAGGGGGATGGGGAGGGAAGAAGGGGAGGGGGATGGGAGGTAGGGAGATGGTGGAAAGAGAAGGAGGTGGGTGGGTAGGGTTCAGGGAGGGGAGGGGGGAAGGAGGTGGGTGGGTGGGTGGCGAGGGAAGAGGGGAAGGAGGTGGGTGGGATGGTGCAAAGAGAAGGAGGTGGGTGGGTGGGAGGGGAGGGGAGGGGAGGAGGATGGAGGGGGTAGGAAGGGTGCGTGATGGAGATGAAAGAGTGGGGGGGGTGAAGGGAGGGGTGGGGATGTGGGAGATTAAGGTAGGGGTGAGGTGGAGATGACGAGGATGAGGAAAGAGAGGAGATGAGGAAGGGAAGGTGAGAGAATGGAGGGTATGGTAGGTGGAGGGAAGGGTGAGGGTTTGGTCGTCTGCGAACCATCTGAATTATCTACTTTCCGAGAGGGCCGAGAAGAAAGAGAGAGAGAGAGAGAGAGAGAGAGAGAGAGAGAGAGAGAGAGAGAGAGAGAGAGAGAGAGAGAGAGAAAGAGAGGTAGACACACACACAGTAAGAAAGAGAGAGAGAGAGAGAGAGAGAGAGAGAGAGAGGAGAGAGAGCGGGAGAAGAGAGAGAGAGAGAATGATGAGAGGGAGAGAGGGTAGACACACACACTGTAAGAACGAGCGAGAGAAGAGGAGAGGAGAGAGAGACGAGAGAGAGAGATGGGTGATCCCGTGAGAGAGAGTGTTAGAGGAGAGAGGAGATGTATGATGGAGAGGAGAGAGAGAGAGGAGGGAAAGACGAGCGGAGAGAGATGAGGACGATGAGGGGAGGACGGTGAGAGAGAGTAGAGGAGAGAGGAGGATGAGAGTGTAGCGAGAGGAGGAGAGAGAGAGAGAGAGAGAAGAAAAGGCTATCGAAAAAAAAAATGACATTTCTTAAAGAGGAAAAAATGTAGAAAAGGAAGTTTATCCGAAAAAATTACATTAAAAAAACACACGATTTCAATAAGAGGAAAAAAAACACGAATCGAAAGAAAAGAAAGAGCTTAAATTACAGCTCAAAATTTAAAGCTAGGAAACAGAGGAGAGAGAGAAGAAAGGACCAGGAAGAAGACCCACCATCCGCCGCAGCTGTCACCGCCTTCCGAATGATCACAGGTTCGAAACCGTGACAAAAAAAAAGAAAAAGAAAAAACAAAAAAAGAAAAAAACAAAACCGCGTCAAGACAAATATGTTCATATGGACGATAATTAAGATTGTACAACATCGAGATATATCATTATACTTACGGTTTTGTTTTGTTGTTGTTTTGTTTGTTTGTTTGTTTGTTCGTGCACCTGATGGCAGTGACTTGCAAGTTGTCCTTATATTGTTTACGGCTGGCCTTCGCGTTTCGTTGTATTAATCTATTTTTTGTATATCATCGTGATGTGTTTATCAAAGTGGTGTGTTTGTTTTTCCTGTGCAATCCGTGGAAAGAGTCGTATCTCCACATGTGATTAGATTATTGCAGGAATTGGTTTCAGTGCTGAGATTGTCATTTTTCTTTTTTGTTTGTTTGTTTTGTTTGCATATTTTAATTATTATTGTAATTTTTTGGTTTTGTTTACCACCGCGTTTGTATATTAATCGTGTTCGTATAGTTCTTTAGATGTATATATGTATGTATGTATACAGATACATATACATACACACATGTGCGTTTGTGTATGTGTGTATATGTATATGTATCTATATATATATATATATATATATATATATATATATAATTATATATATATATATATGTGTGTGTG
>NW_028234423.1:32169356-32172202 GCF_977035675.1 Penaeus japonicus | reverse complement strand
CTCTCTCTCTCTCTCTCTCTCCCCCCCCCTCTCTCTCTCTATCTATTTCTCTCCCTCATACCCTCTTTCTTTCCTTTCTCCATTCCCTTTGTCTTCTTTGTCCTTTCATTATTGTCCTTTGTCTTTTATCCCCCTTTCTTGTTCTTCGTTTTCTTTGTTCTTCTTTTTTCTATCATTAATTCAGAAGAAAAAAATCGTTCCTTTTGTCTTCTTCTTGGTTTTCTCTTTCTTCCTGTTATCCCCCTCCATTTTCTTCTATTACTTTTCTTATTCTTTTCTTGCATTACTACAACTTCCATCGGCATTAGTGTTGTTGTTGTTATCATTATTATCATTAGTGTTGTTATCATTATTATTTAAGTTATTGTTATTGTTATTATCATTATGCCTATTTTCATTGTCCTTGATATTGCTATTAACATCATCATCATCATCCTTATCTCTATGTCATTACAAGTATCAACATCATCATTATGAACATGCATCTACCATTATCATAATCATAATGACTAATCACATAATCAAAATCCCTTCATTAATATTCAAAAAAAAATAAAAAAACAAAAGAGGATCAAATTCCCTTCTACAAGAAAGAGCTTTCGGCGTTTTCTTCGATTTTCTTCGTCCCTCCTTCCTCCTTCTTCCTTCTTCGCCATCTTTCCTTGAGGAGTGAGAGCAGGGATGAAGTCTGTTTCCCATGACCTATTGGGGGTTTTCCTTAAGTCAGGTGAATCACTCACTGCCCCCTCCTTTCCCCCCCCCTCCTCCTCCTTTTCTCCTATTCCCCCTATTGCCCCTATCTCTATTGTCTTACTGTCTTCTCTCCATTCTTTTATCTTGGTTTTCTGTCTCTGTCTGTCTTTATCTCTATGTGTCTTTCTATTTCTGACTCTTTCTCTGTCTGTCTCTGTCTCTCTTTCGTTGTCTCTTTCTCTGTCTGTTTCTGTCTCTCTTTCTCTCTGTCTGTTTCTGTCTCTCTTTCTCTCTGTCTGTTTCTGTCTCTCTTTCTCTCTGTCTGTTTCTGTCTCTCTTTCTCTCTGTCTGTCTCTCTCTCTCTCTCTCTCTCTCTCTCTCTCTCTCTCTCTCTCTCTCTCTCTCTCTCTCTCTCTCTCTCTCTCTCTCTCTCTCTCTCTCTCTCTCTCTCTCTCTCTCTCTGTGTGGTTTTCCCAATCCCTTTCTACTCCCTCTCTCTTTTCCTCCTCTTCATCCGCTTCTCCTGTTTAATCCATTTCTCCTTCCCTCTCCCTCATTCTCTTCTATTTACCCATCCTTCTCTCTCTTTTCTTTGCCTTCCCCTCCTTTTCCCCTCATGTTTTTTTTGTTTTTTTTTGCTCTCCATTACTCCCTTCTCCTCCCCCACTTTTCTCTCTCTCCTGCTTCCCCTCACTCCCCATTTTCCCCTCTCCCCCCTCCCCCCCTCCCTACTGTCCCTTCGCGCTCATATTCTCCCCTATTGCCCCTCTCCCCCCACCCCCACCCACCACCTCCCCTAACATCACCCTTTTCTTCCGCTGACCTGATGTGACCCAGCTTCTCTGCCGTGTGAACTGACTTTTGAGCAACTATTATACTTGAGGCGGGGGGAGGGAGGGGTGGAGGGGGGGAGGGGGTTGTACTGTGGTTTAGGGAACGTGCTTGGGGCTTAGGGATGAGTCTGTGGGGGGAGGGGGCGGAGGTGGGTGGGTGAAGGGGGGTGAGGGTGTGGGTGGTATGGTTTTAAGGGAGGTTATGTGGGGGGGGGGGGGGGAGATGATAGGGGTTCAGAGAGAGGGATAGGGATCATGAGGCGGGGGGGAGGATGCTACATTTTTTGGGGAGATACAGAAAGGGAGATATGAGGGAGGGGGAGGGGGGGAGGGGGGAAGGGGGAGAAGGGATAGCATGAGCGGATGGGGATATTATATTCTGTGGGTTGTTTTAGGGCTTAAGAGGGGGGCGGGGGAGGGGTAGGAGTTGGGGTGGGGGAAGAGAGAAAGAGGAGGGTGTGGAGAGATAGATAGAAAAAAGAGAGGGGTGGTGTTGAGGGGGGATGGGGGTAAGAGGATGCTGTCGATAGATAGAACTAGTAAGAAATGAAGAGACATTGTAAAATTAAATAAAATAATCATACATTGAGTTCAATATTTCCTAACTAAATTATGCATTCAAATAACGGAAACAAATGTGTAATTAATTTTTGATCTAAGCTACACATTCACACCGTTTTATAAAACCGTGTTTAAAAACCCCTCAACCACCGCATTCATCATTTCTAACAAACAAACCTTAAATCAAATTCCAAACGCACAACAACAACAACAACAACAAAAACACACACGCAATCCTTCCATATTTCATCTTCAAAAAATAAATATTTACGACATATCTTACACGGAAAAGGGATCATACAAAATTCTCTACCAACACGGAAGAAATATGGTACCACATAAAACACAACACTTCCCTACCAGACAGCGAACCGTTTCAAATACCTGACATGACCTTCCACATACCAAAAGTAGGCTCGAAAACCAGGATTATATTTGAAAGGAATTTAGAACGATTAGCGAGGCGCGATTCTCGTTTTCTATGAAGTCGTTTTGTCGTTTTCTGTTTGTTGCTTATGTCGTTATTTGTATTATTATTGTTATTTATTTTTCGTATTTGATTTTATTTCCGGTAGGTGGTAATGTTGTTGATAATATTAACTGATCATAGTATTGATGATTATATTATTGTTTTTTTTTAGATATGATTATTATTGCATTCATTATGATTATCAGTTTCATTTCTGTTATGATTATACATTTTTTTATTGCTATTATTATCATTGTTTCATTATTCGAGTTCCAGATATTTATTTCTAT
>NW_028234423.1:32159356-32161856 GCF_977035675.1 Penaeus japonicus | reverse complement strand
TCTCTTTCTCTCTCTCCCTCACCTCTCTCCCTCCACCTACACCTCACCCCCCGCCCCTCCCTACCTCTCCCTCCCTCCCCGTCTCCCCCTCCCTCCCTCCCTCTCACCCAGAAGCAATCTCACATCTCTCTCTCTCTCTCTCCTTCTCTCAGGTGGAGAAGGCCCTAGGATTGAAGGATCTCGGCCCTGCACAGCTCTACCACGTCCAGCCATCCTGCGCCATAATAGGAGATGGTCTTGAAGACGGCCTGGAGTCCCTCTACGATATGATTTGCAAGAAAAAGAAGATTAACAAAAATAATCACAAAAACAGCAAAAAGAGGTGATAGTGTGTCGTGTTATGGACGCTTGTGATATACTCAGAGAGCGCGCGCGCGTGTGTATGTGTGTGTGTTTTATAATAGCTGTAGGGACAACTGTATTAAATATGAGAAGAAGAAAAAAATCTAAATAAATTATATGAATGAAGGTTTGTGTGTTATTTCGTCATTTGGTTTACGTGGATGACACACTATAGAGTGACTCAGCAGTATCGTTAAAGAACTGCTAAAGTTAACCATAATAACAACAGAAATATAACATACAGGGCGCAATCCTGTGCAAAATGGTTGTTCGCAAAACTCGCGATAACAGTCCTGTCACTCCAGCAAGAAATTGCACGGACCGAGAACTCAACACAAGAATCAAAAGAAAAGTATTACAGGTTCTGAATTGCAGGAAAAAAAACGAAAGTAAAGTACACAAGCATTGTACAGGGAGTGGAGAGGGTGGGGGAGGGGGAGGGGGAGGGGGGAATGCCGTAAGGCCAGTGACCGAAGTCTTGAAAAGGTAATTATTCCTTCCTTTACCACTTTTTGTGCTATATTCACACGGACTTGGCATTACACATTTTTTATATATATATATATATATATATATTCTTCGTTATTATCGAGTGAACTTTATTCACATCGCTGGCCTGGATAACTCGCAGTTAAACGGTTAATATGCGGTTAAGTGCGGGAACAACACCCTCAAAAAAGAAGGTGCTTGACAATTGCCAAACTACAAACGACCACAGTTTTATTGTTATTCCTCTATATATTCACTCAATCTAATTGTTAGATTTCGCCAGGTAATGCTAATGCCATGTGAACAGAACAAAAGCCATATGGCAAAACTTATGCAAAACAACCACACCAGAATCCGACATCGTAAACAAAGCCATATCCGTCCTTACGGTGCCCAGGCATAAGGGCGTGATTAGAATAGTCGTCCTGGACTTGTCACAGACGGTTGGAGGTAAATACTCCTTCAGAATTCGTAGGCTAACCGTTACGACTCCAATAACTGCGTTACAGCGACCGTGACAGGAACTCTTGCGCTATGGAAGGTTTCTAGAAGATTCTAGTGTTACACCCGCACTTGGGAACAGTGGGGGTGTAGCGCTTTCGTCCGTCGCAAGCGCTTGCTTGAGTTTGCTTTCGGGTTTTCCCCTTTGCTTTCTGCGCCTCTGAAATGTGTGGTATTTCCTCGCCTTTGATGGATTCCGGCTGCAGCATGCAGCGATTTCCTTCATACTTTTTAGTCAATATATGTCTCTCTCTCTCTCTCTCTCTCTCTCTCTCTCTCTCTCTCTCTCTCTATATATATATATATATATATATATATATATATATATATATATATATTCATAAATACACATATATACTATATATATACACATATATGTATATATTCATAGATATGTAAATATGAATAAATATACATGTATATATATATATATATATATATATATATATATATATATATATATATATATATATATATGTATCTATATATATACATATATATATACATATATATGCATATATATGTATATATATGCATATATATATACATGCATATATATATACATATATATGCATATATATGTATATATATGCATATTTATATACATATATAGAAATATATATATATATATATATATATATATATATATATATATATATGTGTATGTGTGTGTGTGTATGTTGTGTAATGTGTGTGTGTGTGTGTGTATATACATATATATATATAAACATATGTATATATATATATATATATATATATATATATATATATGTGTGTGTGTGTGTGTGTGTGTGTGTGTGTGTGTATGTTTACATATATATATATATATATATATATATATATATATATATATATATATATATCCACATACAGATATACATCAACACCTCTCCTTCCCAACTCTCTCTCCCTCCCTCCCTCTCTCTCTCCTCCCTCCCTCCCTCTCTCTCTCATCCCCGACCTTCCTCTCCCAGCGCCCACCATCTCCCCCCCCCCACCCCACCCCCAAAGAGACCGCACCATTTGTACCTGAAAACCCCAACGCCATTTCCGCTGTCAACTCCCTTCGGAAAGAAGGTGTGTGTGACTTACCTCGGTCTCGAAGGCAATTATTAGACCGCAGAATACCTTGGAACTTCTGGGCGAATCGCACGCTTAAAATGAGGAT
>NW_028234423.1:32141856-32154356 GCF_977035675.1 Penaeus japonicus | reverse complement strand
TAACTATCATTATTTTTATGATTATTATTACTACCATAATAATAATTATTAGTATCGTTATTGTATCATCCGAGTAGGTATGAGTTATGATATCTTTGTTATTTGTTATTAATCATATAAATATTATTAATCACCATCATTATCATGCTATTACAAAAACACGTCTGAATGGGCGTGTTCTTTTTTTTCTTTTTTTTCAAACTGCAGAACACATAATTCCACTAACCTTTCCATTCACCTCAATGCCCTCCCTCCTTCTATTGTCTCACCCCCCCCCCCTTTTCTCTCTCTCTCTCTCTCTCTCTCTCTCTCTCTCTCTCTCTCTCCCTCTCTCTCTCCCCCTCTCTCCCCCCCCCCCTCTCTCTCTCTCCCCCCCTCTCTCTCTCTCTCTCTCTCTCTCTCTCTCTCTCTCTCTCTCTCTCTCTCTCTCTCTCTCTCTCTCTCTCTCTCTCTCTCTTTATCTCTCTCTGTATGTTTTTATCTATCTATCTCTCTCTGTGTTTCTCTCTCTCTCTCTCTGTATGCTTCTCTCTCTATATTTATCTCTCTCTCTCTCTCTCTCTCTCTCTCTCTCTCTCTCTCTCTCTCTCTCTGTATGCTTCTCTCTCTCTATTTATCTCTCTCTCTCTCTCTGTATGCTTATCTCTCTCTATTTATCTCTCTCTCTCTCTCTCTCTCTCTCTCTCTCTCTCTCTCTCTCTCTCTCTCTCTCTCTCTCTTTCTCTGTATGTTTCTCTCTATCTATCTATCCATCTCTCTCTGTGTCTCTCTCTCTCTCTTTCACTCTCTCTCTCTCTCTCTCTCTCTCTCTCTCTCTCTCTCTCTCTCTCTCCCCTCCCCCCTCTCTCTCCCACCTTCCACTTCCTTCTTCGGGCCAAAAAAGAACCGCCATTGTTTTGCAATTTCGCCCAAAACACCCATTCATGGGAACGTCCTTAAACCAGCCGGAATTGCACGTGCAACTTGCATCATGCTGAAAACGTGGAGTTGGGGGAGTGGGGGTGTGGGGGTTCACTATTGATTATCATCATTATCATTATTATCATTATCATTATCATTATCATCATTATTATAGTTGTTATTATTGCTATTATGATCATTATTATTCCTCGTAGTAGTAGTAGTATATTTATATTTATGATTATCATTATCATCTTTATTATTATTATTATTATTATTGTTATTATTATCATTATTATTATTATTATCATTTTTGTTATTATTATCATCATCATCATTATTTTTATTACTGTTATTGCTATTATCAGCTTTATTATTGTTATTATCATTATTAGTATCACTACTATTTTCATCATCCTCATTGTCACAATTATTATTATTATCATTATCATAAATATCATTATCATCATTATCTAAATCATTACCATGATTATCATTATTATCTTTCATTGTTACTACTATTATTATCATTATCAATATTATCATTATCATTATGATTATTATCCTTGCTATGAATAATGTGATTATTACTATTATTATCATTATTATCATTATCATTATAATCATTGCCATCATTGTTGTTGTTCTTATGATTATGATTATTCTCATCATTATCATTATCCTCATTATTATTGTTATTGTATTTATCATTATCCATATCATTATCATTATTGATATTATTTTTCTTATTAGTATTATTGTTGCCATTGTGATTTTCATAGTAGTTACCACCACCAACATCATCATCACCATCACCATCATCACCACCACCACCATCATTATCATCATTACCATCATCATCATCATCATAATCACCTTCATCATCATCACCATTATTATCATCTTACCATCATCATTATCATCATTATCATCATCATCATCACATCATCATCATCATCTACATCATCATCATCATCATCACATCATCACCATCATCATCATCCTTTTCAATTGTTGTCATTAGCAGTACAATGATTATTTTCATCACTAGTGTCGTTATCATTAAAATAATCATTCTCAGAATCATTATTAAAATCATCATCATTGACATTACAGTTACCATTATTATCATATTGCTTATATTGCTGCCATCAATTCTATCACTATCACCAATATTATCATCATCATCATCATCATCATCATCATCTTCATCTTCACCTCAGAATCACTATTGAAATCATCATCAATGACATTACTGTTACCATCATTATCATCATATTGCTTATATTGCTGTCATCAATCCTATCACTATCATCACTAACATCAAACATTATGCTCATAACAACCACAACTAACAGCAACCATCACAACCATGGTACATTTCCCTGTATTCTAGAAGCAAAATACAGAATTTGAACCTTTCTAAACCTTTCTGAACCTTTTTTTGAACATTTTTGAACATTTTTGAACCGACCCCAAGATTTCCCACGCGTAACTACTTCCGGAAAATACAAGTGAAAGTGAGGTATTTAGAAAAAAATATATATAAACAATCTTGGCCTTTTTCAGGAGCTATTTATCAACGGTGCAGTTGCGAGGTTATGCATTGATAAGGTGTGGTGTTTGTGGTTGGGTGGATGGTAATGATGATGATGGTGATTTATAAGGGTATGAAGAGTAATTATGATGATGATGGTGATTTATAAGGGTATTAAGAGTAATGATAATGATGATGATGATGATAATAATGATAATGGTGATGGTCATTATTTTGATTATCAACTTAATCGTTATTATTGTTATTAGTATCATGTCATTATTGCTATTTTATCATTACTCTTTATCATCACTCTCACTATTATCATCCTCATTATCATCATTCTCACTATTATCATCCTCATTATCATCATCATTATCATTAGTATCAAAACTATTATCACCATTACCATCACCATCTTCATGATTACCATCATAATCATCACCATCATGATGATCATCATTATCATAACAATACCCTCCCTTCTTTTGGCCCACCTTAAGAAAAAACATCTTAATTAAGGAAATTATTTCGAGGTTGAGTTTAGGTCCAAGACATTGAAACAGAGCGAAAGGGTTGCCTTAACACCCTCCTCCCCCATCTCCCCCTTCCCCTTACCCCCTCCTTACCTCCTCCCCCCTCTCCCCCTTTCCCTTACCCCCTCCTCCCTTCCTTTCCCTTACTCCCTCCTCCCTCCTTTCCCTTACCTCCTCCTCCCCTCCTCTCACACTCCCTATTCCTCTCCTCCCCCCTTCCCCTTACCCCCATCTTACCTCCTCCCCCCTTTCCCTTTCCCCTCCTTACCTCCTCCTCCCCCCTTCTCCTTACCCCCTCCTCCCCCCTCTCACACTCCCTACTCCCCTCTCCCCTCCCCCTCCTTCCTCATACCGCCAACATGACCTTCGTTTTAATTATGTGGGTGGATTATGTGACCGTGGGTGGGGGTGGGTGGGGGTGGGTTCCCTCTTGTCTTGTATGGAGGTCTCTTGTTTTTTGTTTGTTTGTTTGTTTTGCCTTGATTTGTGTGTGTAGAGGGGAGGGCTTTGTTTGTTTGTTTGTTTGTTTGTTTTATTGGATTTGATTTTTAGTTGTTTATTTGTATTGTTTTTGTTTCGTTTCGTTTTTTTAAATATTTATATATATATTTTTTTTAATCTTTATATATATATTTCTTTTATCTTCGTTTTTTTTTCTCTCTATCTCGTCCTTCCTTTGAATTGTTTTTTTTTTCTTTCTTTCCTTTCTTCTTTGTATTGTTCTTCTGGCTGTTCATCGGTGTTATTTTCATCCTCTTTTCCAATGTTCTGTTTCTGCGTTATTGTTGTTATTTTGTTCATTTATTTCCGTTGTTTGTTGTTCTAGCTTATCGTTATTATTTTTTGTTGTTGTTCTAGCATATTGCATTGATGATGTTATTGTTGTTGTTGTTGATCTTATCAATTGCATCACCGTCACTAAATCCAGCAACAATGATTCATTCATATTCTTATTCCTCTGCAATAAGAATCCCGAAGCTTGCATCACCTTGCATGGTATGACGTCACCACCTGCAATCTTCAATATTCATCATTGACGTCTATGGAGATAATCAATTATTGGCGATTTCTTGTCTTCGTTCATTTAGGCATTGATAAAAGATATATATATATATATATATATATATATATATATATATATATATATATAGAGAGAGAGAGAGAGAGAGAGAGAGAGAGAGAGAGAGAGAGAGAGAGAGAGAGAGAGAGAGGGAGAGAGGAAGAGAGTGAGAGGGAGAGGGAGAGGGAGGGAGAGAGAGAGAGAGAGAGAGAGAGAGAGGGAGGGAGAGAGAGAGAGAGAGAGAGAGAGAGAGAGAGAGAGAGAGAGAAAGAGAGAGAGAAAGAGAGAGAGAGAGAGAGAGAGAGAGAGAGAGAGAGAGAGAGAGAGAGAGAGAGAGAGAGAGAGAGAGAGAGAGAGAAAGAGACGGAGAGAGAGAGAGAGATAAAGAGAGAGAGAAAGATAAAGAGAGAAAGAGAGAGAGAAAGAGATAAAGGGAGAAAGAGAGAGAGAGAGAGAGAGAGAAAGAGAGAGAGAGAGAGAGAGAAAGATAAAGAGAGAAAGAGAGAAGGAGGGAGAGAGAGAGAGAGAGAGAGAGAGAGAGAGAGAGAGAGAGAGAGAGAGAGAGAATGAATTACGTCACCATTGGTCAGTCAATCAGATATATTGTCCTGTTGCATATATTGGTGATTATCACGAATGCATTCATCTTGATTAATGTCAGGTTATTGTATGCTATTGCATATGTATTTTGAGATATTTTAATAGTGTATAATCTCATATACACACACGTAGAGACATAAAAAAACACGCAAGGAAATATAAAATACACACATGTATACACACAACACACATACTTAGAGAGAGAGGAAGACAGAGGGAGAGAGAGAGAGAGAGAGAGAGAGAGAGAGAGAGAGAGAGAGAGAGAGAGAGAGAGAGAGAGAGAGAGAGAGAGAGAGAGAGAGAGAGAGAGAGAGAGAGGAGATTAGCGAGAGAGGGGGAGATTATATATATATATATATATATATATATATATATATATATATATATATATACATACATACATACATATATATATATATATATAGCGAGAGAGAGAGAGAGAGAGAGAGAGAGAGAGAGAGAGAGAGAGAGAGAGAGAGAGAGAGACAGAGAGAGACAGAGAGAGAGAGAGAAAGAGAGAGAGAGAGAGAGAGAGAGAGAGAGAGAGAGAGAGAGAGAGAGAGAGAGAGAGAGAGAGAGAGACAGAGAGAGAGAGAGAGAGAGAGAGAGAGAGAGAGAGAGAGAGAGAGAGAGAGAGAATAAAGAGAGAGAGAGAGAGAAAGAAAATAGAACAGAGAGAGAAAGAGAAAGAGAGAGAGGCGTACACATACACAAACATAAACACACTAAGTCAAACACCTTCTTCTGTCATAGTGTTAAGGGCGTAATAATTATGCCCGACCACAAGACAACCTTGAGGTCTGCTCTTCTATATCTGACCTGACTCTTCTCCGATTCCCCCCCAAAGGTCACATAAGCAAGGTCAACACATTGCCCAACCGCGGTCTTAAAGGTCACAGTCGGAGGGTCTAATGAGATGGGATAATCTTGCTTTTAAGTTTAGAAAGAATGATTTCGTAAAGTAGAAAACACTATGGCGGGGTTTGTTTATTTTGACAGCGCGGGTTCCCATAACGGGATAATTATTCCGGGTTGGGTAAGGGAGAATTGTTTATGTTTTTTTTCTTCTCTCTCTCCCTATTCCTCGTTTTTTTTTTTCTTTCTTTCTTTCTTTCTTTTTTATGTGTAATGCGACGTATTAGTTTTGATGAATATTATTATTATTTTTATTTTTTATCTTTTTTCTTTTTTTTTTTCTTTTTTTTACTCCAGCAATTTATCATATAAATTTAGAACCATATCGAGTTTATGCTTTTTTCTCCCTATTCCTTTTTTTTTATTTCTTTATTTTTTAAGTGTAATGCGACGTATTAGTTTTGATGAATATTAGATTTTTTTCCTTTTTTTTTACTCCAGCAATTTAAATTATAAATTCAAGACCATATCTAAAATATCCCAAGAACTGAATTAATTAACTGGCAAAATCTCAATCATTACATTTTTTTCCAAAAAGACCTTAACATTCCCAAAAGAAAATTATATTCATAACCTTCAAAAAAAAATATGCTAAATATACCATTTTTTTTAGTAACACACTTGTCAGAATAACATACAAGCTTAAATAACTAATAATTCACATTTACTCTTGAAAAAAAAAGTTAATTAATGCTAATGATATATACGCTTTTTGCCCTGAACTTTATGATAAATCTATATCACGCTACCGTAATTAATCACTAATCTGTATCGAAGGAATTATCATACCGGAAAAATCAGGGATGAATGACGATAATATTTAATCTGTGATGGATTCCCGATTAAATGGGCGGCCTTTATCATGTGGTCTTGGGTGTTCTGCGTCTCCTATATTTGCGTGGTTTATATTTCTTTGGTTAGACTTGTTTATGTGGGTTTTGGTGTGTGTGTGTGCTGTATTTTATTTATGTCTGTCTGTCTATCTATCTCTTTCTCTCTCTCTTTCTTTCTCTTTATCTTGCTCTCTCTCCTCTCTCTCTTTCTCTCTCTCTCTCTCTCTCTCTCTCTCTCTCTCTATATATATATATATATATATATATATATATATATATATATATATATATATGTATATATATATATATTTTTGTGTACATATATGCAGACACAGTCACACACACACACACACACACGCACACACCACACACACACATACACACACACATATATATATATATATATATATATATATATATATATATATATATATATATATATACATACATACAAACACACATACATATAGGTGTTTGTATGTGTGAGAGAGAAAGAGAGAGAGAAAGAGAAAAAAAGAAAGAGAGAGAGAGAGAGAGAGAGAGAGAGAGAGAGAGAGAGAGAGAGAGAGAGAGAGAGAGAGAGATACAGACAGACAGACAGACAAACAGACAGAGACAGACAGAGAGAGAGGGGGAAAGAAAGAAACAGAGACAGACAGACAGAGACATACAGACAGACAGAGAGAGAGGGGAAAGAAAGAAAGAAACAGAGAAGTAAACAGATAAAGACAGCCAGCCAAAAAACAGAAGGAAGAAACAGCCACTCCGATCCGCAGGTGTTCCCAAGAGGAAGAAACGGACCACGTGCAGATGTCGCGCCATCTAGCGGTATCTGGAACCACTACTTTGCCTGTCGTGTCACATATATCCGGATGTCTCTCGGTCTGCGCGGAGCATTATAAACTCCCAGTGACATTTCTTAATCATATTAATGATCTGTTTTTATCCGACGGAGCATAGCGACGGCACGATCTTAGAGAAAGAGGAAGTACATCGAGTTGGCATTAATGTTTGAGGGAGTGTTGCCAGCGAGGGGGTTCTTGATTTTGGATGGGGTTTGTTGTGATTTTATGCATATATAAGTATATATACATGTACATACATGGGCATATACACACATATATACAAACACACGCACACACATACACACACACAAAGATGCTAGGACATACACCGGTATATAGATGCGCGCGCGCGTGTGTGTGTGTGTGTTTCTGTGTATGTTTGTGTGTGTGTGTGTGTTCATGTGTATGTGTGTGCAATTATTTATCAATTTCTAAAGTAAAAAAAACAACAATATATATATATATATATATATATATATATATATATAACATATATATATAATCTTCACGATGGAATGAAACAGTATTTTCAGGAAGGCATTTTATTTTTTTCATCATATTCATTCATTTCTCAATAACTCAGACATATACACGTAAACAGACACATGAGATCTCTGTAATCAGTCAAACGCTATTACTCTCAATATATGAATTAATATGTACAAAAAAACATAGGAAACGTTGAAGAAAATAATGTTAGACATGAAGTAAGTGTTATTAACTGTTAACGTGAAAAGGTTATTCCGTTTCTGAAAATAATTTAGATGATTGACATGATATATATATATATATATACCAAAAAAAAAGCGATAATAAAACAAAGAATCTTAAGTATATGATTTAATGCCTGTTGAGCACTGGTTCGAACACGAATGATCAAAACGGAAGTAAAAATTATCATATTATTATCATATTGCACAAGACACTATAATTTAGAATTCATTAGGACCTCGACATGAAAATAGATATATTCAAATTATATACACAGAACATCATTTACCAGCACATAAGACCCGTGGTTAGAAAAAAAATATGATAATTTTAAAAGATCCATCAGCATTAACATTTACACTAGAAAACAAACAAAATACATAAAAAAAATCAAACCGATTACACAAATATTGACACAAAAAACAAAACAAATATATAAATAGCTATGAAAAAAAAATAAATACAATTTTACCAACTAACAAAAAAAAAGAACACATCTTTACAAAAAACAACAACACCTCATTAAAAGAAGAAGAAAAAAAAACAACCACAATAGACACCACAATCCCTAATAAATCACCACAATTGGCACTTTCTCTCGGGGTTAAAAGTACTATTCCCATCACACTCGAAAGCGTGTGAAAATTCCCGTAGATTTTGTAGGACACCCTTTATCCTGAAGGCGCCGGGAATATGGACGTCGGTTGAAAGCAAGAACTTGAGGGACCATGGAGTGAATTGGCTGCACCATAGCTGTAGGGGGGAGAGAGAGGGAGGGGGGGAGAGGGGGTTAGTTGGGTTGGGAGATTGGGGTTGTGATGGGGGAGAGTGGGAGGGGAGGGGATGGGGGGAAGGGGGTTAGTTGGGTTGGGGTTGTGATGGGGGGGAAGGGGGGGATGGAGAGTGGGAGGGGAGGGGTTAGTTGGGTTGGGGTTGTGATTTGGGGGAGAGGGGTGGGGAGAGTGGGAGGGGAGGGGGTTAGTTGGGTTGGGGTTGTGATTTGGGGGAGAGGGGTGGGGAGAGTGGGAGGGGAGGGGGTTAGTTGGGTTGGGTTGTGATTGGGGGGGTTATGGGGGGGAGGGGGAGGGGGGAGGGGAGGGGAGAGGGGGGTAGTTGGGTTGGGGGTGTGATGGGGGAGGGGGAGAGAGAGGGAGGGGAGAAAGGGGTTATTGGTGGGGTTTGATGGTGAGAGGGAGAGGGAAGAGGGGTTATTGGGTTGTGATGGGGGGAGAGGGGGAGAAGGGGATGGAGAGAGAGAGGGGGAGGGGGAGGGAGAGACAAAGAAGAGAGATAGAGAAAGATAGATAGAGAGAGAGAGAGAGACACACACAGAGAGAGAAAGAGAAAGAGAGGGATGCAGACAGACGATAGAGACAAAAAAAAAGGTTGAAATGGTAGTCAGATAAACAAACAACCCAAAAGAAAATTTGGATAATAAGAAAATAAAAATATTTATAAAAACACGGGAACAAGTAATATTTTGATCAATAATTTCAAAACATATTCATTTCTATTCATCATCCACACTCACGCATTTGCATCGTATGTGTGTATGTATGTATGTACTTGAACACACAAGTAAACGAACACTCACGCAAACACAAACAAGCATACACACACACAAACAAATAAACATAACACACATAAACACAAACACACCTAAACCCATACAAACATACACACATCCTCAAACAAACACAAGCACAAGCATATTTATAAACACACACACTCACATAAGCACAGCACTCAAACAAACAAACAAACACAAAAACAAAAATAAATGACAAACGCACACACAAAAAAAACACAACCACAGTCATAAACACACACTCACATAAGTACAACACACACAAACAAAAACACACACAATACAGAAACAAACAAACAATGACATGCACACACAAATAAACAAACAAACGAACAAATACACTCAAACAAACACACACACAAATAAACCAACAAAAACATACACTAAAACACACACAAACAAACAAACAAAACAAACCACCCACTGATACACACACACACAAACACAAACAAACAAACAAACAAACAAACAATCACACACACTACCCACTGCCACCCACATCCCCCTCCCCTCCTCCTCCCCCCTCCCCCCTTATCCCACAAGTCCCTCCCACCCACCTGTCCGAAGGAGATGAAAAACAGCTGATCCTGGCTGTAGGACTCGAGGCCAGGGAGACGCAGCCTCTCTCCTGAGGACTCGACACGGTTCTTGTAGGCTAGCCATGCCGCCCTCGTACCTGTGGGGGGGGAGGGTAGGGTTAGGGGAGGTGAGGGTGGGGGTGAGGGAGGAGAGGAGAGTGAGATTGGGGAGAGGGGAGGTGAGGGAGGAGAGGGGAGAGGGGAGGGACGAGTGAAGGAGGAGAGGGGAGAGGGGAGGGGAGAGTGAGATGGGGAGAGGGGGGGAGGGGAGAGTTAAGGAGGGAGAGGGAGTGAGGGAGGAGATGGGGAAAGGGAAGGGGAGAGTGAAGGAGGGAGGGGGAGTGAGGGAGGAGATGGGGAGAGATGGGGGGAGGGGAGGAGAGGACGTTTAAGGAGGGAGGGAGAGTGAGTGGGGAGAGGGAGGGGAGAGAAGGAGGAGGAAAAGAGGGAGGGGGGAGAGGGGGAGGAGAGATAGGGAGAGTGAGAGAGGGGGAGTGGGGGAGTGGTGAGAGCTGGGGGAGAGGTGCAAGAGGGGGGGGATGGGCCCAGATGGGGGCGGAGTGGAGGGAGAGTGAAGGATGGGAGGGAAGGGAATGTGAAAAGGAGGGAAGAGAAGGAGGCGGAGGGGAGAGTTAAGGAGGGAGGGGGAGGTGAGGGAGGAGATGGGGAGAGGGGAGAGGCGAGAGTGAGAGTGAGGATGGTGTGAAGGAGAGGGGATGGAGAGTGAAGGAGGAGAGGGAGAGAGAGGGGGAGGGAGGTGGAGGGAGGAGGAGAGTGAAGGAGGGAGGGGAAGTGAATAGAAGAAGGAGGGAGGGGAGGGGAGAGCGAGAATGGGGGTCAGGGATAGTGAATGAGGGGGGAGGGGGGGAGGGAAGAAAGAGGGATGGGGGTCAGGGAGAGAATGGGGTGGAGGTGGGGGTGGGGGGTAAGGGAGAGGGAATAAAAAATTGCATTGCTTTATTTGTACATGTTTCCTTTCTTTGTTTCACTATTTTTCTTCAATGTCTCCCTGTATTTTTTATTTATTTTTCCTTTTTTTTCTCTTCTTGACGAATGTGTGTGAGTGAGAATTATTTATTTAAGCATATATATATCAATTTCATAATAAATTTATATTCAATTCTTATATATATATTATGTATGTATATATTATATATATATATATATATTATATATAATTTCTATATATATATATATATATTCATAAATATCATGTGTGTGTGTAAATGTGTGTTGTGTGTATTTATATATATATATATAATATATAGTATATATAATATTATATATATATATACATATATATACATATATATATACATACATATATTTATATATATATATATATATATATATATATATATATATACATATTTACTGTTTTATTTCCTAGTTTTCTGAGGGAAGGGAGGGGTGACTTCGATAGGAAGAAACAAGCAAAAGGCGACACAGATTTAGAAAAATAAATAAATAAATCAGAGTATATTACATTGAAGACGCGCACATAAAATATACGATAGAACAAGCATATCACAACAATGAATGATTTTTTAAAATAAGTTAACCGAAACTGCCCGAAAGCGTAAGATAAAAATGAAAAACGAAATAGAATCAGAAATAATTGTACACAACAAAAAAGAAAAAGAAGAAGAAAAAAAATAATAGCAGAAACGTGGAACCAAGGAGTGAGGAATTAAAATATCAGGAAACAACACGAATAATATAGTGAGAGAGAGAGAGAGAGAGAGAGAGAGAGAGAGAGAGAGAGAGAGGAGGGAGGGGGAAGAATAGGGTGAGAGAGAAAGAGAGAGAGAGAGAGAGAAAGAGAGAGAGAGAGAGAGGGAGGGAGAGAGAGAGAGAGAGAGAGAGAGAGAGAGAGAGAGAGAGAGAGAGAGAGAGAGAGAGAGAGAGAGAGAGAGGAGGGAGGGGGAAGAAGAGGGTGAGAGAGAGAGAGAGAGAGAGAGAGAGAGAGAGAGAGAGAGAGAGAGAGAGAGAGAGAGAGAGAGAGAGAGAGAGAGAGAGGAAAAGAGGGAGAGGGGAGGAGGGGGGAGAGAGAGAGAGAGAGAGAGAGAGAGAGAGAGAGAGAGGCGGTGGAAGAAGCGGGTTGTGTGAGAGAGAGAGAGAGAACACGTGGTGAGAGAGAGAGAGAGAGAGAGAGAGAGAGAGAGAGAGAGAGAGAGAGAGAGAGAGAGAGAGAGAGAGAGAGAGAGAGAAATAGACAGACAACAAAAAATAAACACATAGAAAAAATACAGATACACAACGGCAAAAAATCACCCCCCCTCCCCAAGAAAAAAAAAAACAGCACATCTACCCCACAAAAAAAAACACACAAAAAAACACACACAAAAAAAACACGTAAAAAAAAAAAAAAATCACACACCATCACCACCACCACCC
>NW_028234423.1:32131608-32134108 GCF_977035675.1 Penaeus japonicus | reverse complement strand
GCTACAATGATATTTAAGAAATATCTAAGATAAGTATAAGAATGATAAGAATGATAACAATATCATGATTTTATTGCAATTATATCAACAAAGTCAATGATAGTAATTAGTGATGATGATGATGATAAAAATGAAAATAATGATGATGATATTTATAATCATAATAAAGATGATAGTAATAATGATAATGACAAAGATAAGGATAATGGTGATAATAATAGTGATAATGATGACAATAATGATAATCATCATAGGTATTAACATCATCATTATCATCATTAAAGTTATAATTATCATTATATTCATTATCATTATCAATACCACTATCAGTATCATCATAGCTATTATGGCAGTTATTATTATTATCATTATTATCATCATTATCATTATCATCATTACTATCTCTTCTGTCATCATTATCATTATCATCATTACTATCTCTTCTGTCATCATTATCATTAACATTGCTGTTGTTGATGAGGATGATGATGCAACAGTCATCATTATCATTACCATCATCATTATCACTATCATCATCATAACATCGATAACTATGATGGTGATGATGATGGTAAAAACAATAACAACAAAAGTGATGATAAAGATAATGATGATAATAATGTCATTAAGGATAATAGTAATGATAACGATGATAATTATGATAATAATAATAATAATAATGATAATAATAATAATAACAATAATAAAATTAATATTGATAGTGATAAAAAATAATAGTAATAATAATAATAATAACAATAACAATAATGATGTTAATAATAATGATAATAATAATAATAATAATAATAATAATAACAATAACAATAATAATAACAATAAAACAATAGCAATAATGAGGAGTAGGACAATGATAATGATGATAATGATAATAATAATGATAATAATAGTGATGATAATGATAGTAATGATGATAATAACAATACCAATAATATAATCAATGATAATAACAGTAATGATAATGAAGATGAAAATAATACCAATTATAATGATGATATTGATAATGAAAATAATAACAATGATGACGATGATGATAATGATTACAATTATAAGGATAATGAATATGATAAGAATGATGATACTAATGAAAATAATGATGATAGCTATATATAACATTAATGATAATGATAATAATATTACCAATGATGACAACTGCAACAATAATAATAATGATAACAAAAGCAACAATAATGATAATGATAACAAAAACAACAATAATGATAATGATAACAAAAGCAACAATAATGATAATGATAACAAAAGCAACAATAATGATAATGATAACAAAAGCAACAGTAATGATAATGATAACAAAAGCAACAATAATGGTAATGATAACAATAATCATAATAATGATGATAACAATAAAGAAAAAAAAAATTCTCTCCCTCTTTCGGTTTTCCCATTTTTGGATCATCTGTCTATATCTTCCTCTATCCTCTGCTTCCTCTTTATTCAGACCAACTGCTCTCATCTCTTCCCTCACTGCATCTAAGAATCTCCTCTTAGGCCTTCCTCTCTTTCCTCTTCCTCCCTTTTCTCTTCCTCTCTTTCCTCTTCCTCTTCCCGGTGGTTCCTCACCTAACACCTTCCTCTTGACGTGTTCCTCGTCTCTCCTCAACACATGGCCGAACCACTTTAAATTTGCTTCAGTTGTCCTATTTCCCAAATTGTTCCAAATTGTGTTGTTCCTCTTACGTATTCATTCCTGACCTTATCCTTCCTCGTTACTCCTAGTGAGAACCTGAACATCCTCTTCTATGCTATCTACTATTTCTGCCTCTTGCCTCTTGGTTAGAGCTACTGTCTCCTAACCATACGGCATGGTTGGTCTTACTGGCACCCTATAAGCCATCCCTTTCATTAAAGTTGCGGATATTCTTCTGTCACAGATCACTCCCGACACTCTTCTTCAGCCATTCCACCCCGTTTGTATTTTTCTCTTCCTTGCCCTATTGCCCCCACCATCGCTTGGCACCATTGATCCCAAATATAGTATAAATTATCCTTTTTTTTCACTTCCTTGCCTAGCATTTGTATTGCATTTCTAACATCCATCACGTTCACATATTTTGTACCTCTGTCATACTCAGACTGACTCATACCCCTCCATGTTACCTCCTTCCCAGGTTAGTTTCAACCTCCTCTCTAGTATCTCCACGGATCACTATAGCATCTCCACATAACTTAGACCATTGAGACCCCTGTTAAATATGATTCTGTCCATAATTATTGCAAATAGGAAAGGACTTAGATCCGATCCCTGGTGCAATCTCACCTCTACGCTAAACCATTCCGTTGTCCCGACCGCACACCTCACTGATGTTAGCCTGTTCTCGTACAAATCATGCACTTCACTCACATACTTCTCGTTCACTCCAGACTTCCTCATGTCATACCACAATTTCATCTCTTGGCACCCTATCATAGGCCTTCTCTAAGTCCACAAATGCACAGTGCAGGTTTTTGCTGGCCTGCCTTA
>NW_028234423.1:32114108-32116608 GCF_977035675.1 Penaeus japonicus | reverse complement strand
TGTACATGGCGTTTGCTTCAATTTTTCTTTGCAACAGAAGGCGTTGCGTTGCAGTCGTCGCAAAGATGAAGCTCGCATGTCAAATGACCTCAATCCTGTTGCTGGCGTCGGCGTGTTCCATCTTGGCTAATGGTGAGTGGGCAGTCCTCCTTCTCCTTTCGTCTTGTGTGTCTAGGTCTGCGTTTAGCATTATTAGTGTTGTTATTGTTTTGATGAGGATGATTGATGTTTATGTTATTATTGTTAGTGTTATTATTATTAATTATTATCTTTACCAATATATTGTTAATGGTGATACTGACTACTACGGTGTATATCGTCCCCCCCCCCCCCCGCCGCCCCCCCGCCGCCCAGAGAGCCGCAAAACACACGGCGATGGGGAACACAACCGCCGAGACACGAGCGTGGGCGTGCAGCAGCATGGGCGCGGAGGGAGAGACAAAGACCACGCTGCGGACGGCGACACCATGCGGGCGTGGGTGCGGGAGGAGAGGCGGAGGCTGAAGGAAGAGAGGCGACAGGACAGGTGGGAGAGGAGGTGAGACAAGAGAGGGCGAAGAAGGAGGAAGGGAAGGAGGGAGGCAGCGAGAATGTGAGGTATGAGGAGGGAGGGAGAGAGAGAGAGAGAGAGAGAGAGAGAGAGAGAGAGAGAGAGAGAGAGAGAGAGAGAGAGAGAGAGAGAGAGAGAGGGTGAGAGAGAGGGAGAGGGAGAGAGAGAGAGGGAGAGAGAGAGAGAGAGAGAGAGAGAGAGAGAGAGAGAGAGAGAAAGAAAGAGAGAGAGAGTAGAGAATGAGAGAGAGAGAGAGTAGAGAATGAGAGAGAGAATAGAGAATGAGAGAGAGAGAGAGTAGAGAATGAGAGAGAGAGAGAGAGAGAGAGAGTAGAGAATGAGAGAGAGAGAGAGAGAGAGAGAGAGAGAGAGAGAGAGAGAGAGAGAGAGAGAGAGAGAGAGAGAGAGAGAGAGAGAGAGAGAGAGAGAGAGAGAGAGAGAGAAGAGAGAAGGAGAGAGAGGGAGAGGAGAGAGAGAGAGAGAGAGAGAGAGAATGAGATGAGAGAGAGAGAGAGAGAGAGAGGAAGAGAAGAGAGAGAGAGAGAGAGAGAGAGAGAGAGGAGAGAGAGAGAGAGAGAGAGGAGAGAGAGAGAGAGAGAGAGAGAGAGAGAGAGAGAGAGAGAGAGAGAGAGAGAGAGAGAGAGAGAGAGAGTGGGAGCGAGAGAGTAAGGGAGCAAGAGAAAGAGGGAGTGATAGAGCATGAGAGCGAGAGAGTGAGAGAGCAACTCAGAAAGAAAAAAGAAAGAAAGTGAAAGTGGGTGGAGATAGAGTGATATTTCATGTGTTTACTTGTGCTGTTTGTGTTTGTGTTTGTGTGTGTGTTTGTGTGTGTGTTTGTGTTTGTGTGTGTGTGTTTGTGTTTGTGTGTGTGTGTTTGTGTCTGTGTGTGTGTGTTTGTGTGTGTTTACTTGTGCTGTTTGTGTCTGTGTGTGTGTTTGTGTGTGTGTTTCTGTCTGTGTGTGTGTGTTTGTGTGTGTTTACTTGTGCTGTTTGTGTTTGTGTCTGTGTGTGTGTTTGTGTGTGTTTACTTGTGCTGTTTGTGTTTGTGTCTGTGTGTGTGTTTGTGTGTGTGTTTGTGTCTGTGTGTGTGTTTGTGTGTGTGTGTTTTTGTGTGTTTGTGTTTGTGTTTGTGTGTGTGTTTGTGTCTGTGTGTGTGTGTTTGTGTGTGTGTTTGTGTTTGTGTGTGTGTGTTTGCGTTTGTGTTTGTGTGTGTGTTTGTGTATGTGTGTGTTTATGTTTGGTTTGTGTGTGTGTTTGTGTGTGTGTTTGTGTGTGTGTTTGTGTGTGTGTGTGTTTGTGTTTGTGTTTGTGTGTGTTTGTGTGTGTGTGTTTGTGTGTGCATGTGTGTGTGTGTGTTTGTGTGTGTGTGTATGTGTTTGTGTTTGTGTGTGTGTTCATGTTTGTGCTTGTGTGTGTGTGCGTTTGCGTGAGCGTGTGTGCGTGTGTGTGTGTGTGTGTGTGTGTTTATGTGTGTTTGTGTGTGCGGGTGTGTGTTTATATGTGTTTGCGTGTGCATGTGCGTGCATGTGTGTGTGTGTTTATGTGTGTGTGTATGTGTGTGTATGTGTGCGTTTGTTTGTGTGTGTGTGTGTGTGCGGGTGCATGTGCGTGTGTGTGTGTGTGTTTATGTGCGTTTGCGTGTACATGTGCATGTGTGTGTTTATGTGTGTGTGTATGCTTGCGTGTGCTTATATGTTTATACGCGTGATTAGGTGTGAATGTAAGCGCGTTTATGTACACATACACGTTCGTATGTGTATGTGTGCATGTGTGTGCTTATCTGACTGCAGCTCCCGAAAGCCCTCTCCGTCCTCTAAAGTCTTAAATCTGAAATGCGATTTTTAAGTAGTTATTCTAATGTTTACTATTAATAGTTACGTCTTGTTAAAATCTGAAATCTCTCATCTGAAATCTCAAATCTCAAATCTCAAATCTTAAATCTTAATATCA
>NW_028234423.1:32079108-32081608 GCF_977035675.1 Penaeus japonicus | reverse complement strand
TTCTCTTAAAATAAGTGAAATATTGATCTGAAGTTTCCAGAAATTTCACATGCAAATCCATTTTGGTTTGGAATGTTTTTACCTCATTCACAACTATTTTGTCTGTAAGCTTGAACAAAATACCTCAGTTTGTGCCGTTTCCTTTTGCAATTGCCAAGCGGCACTAAGCCAACCCTAATCCACTTTTCCAGACGCAGCGGTTGTGTTAGGAATGATTCTCATGACAGAGGCAGCTAACAAGCGAGACGATGTGCGCAAACGACGCATCTACGCCATCATTGGACTCGGTCTCGTAGCTTTCTTCTTCTCTTTGTCGCTCTCAATCTTCCGATCTAAGGCACATGGTTACCCATACAGGTGAGTGGGGCAATATCGTAACATATGTTTGCGGTTGCTGAAGGATAGAAGTTTATTGAAATTAATGATTGTTCTTGTTTTGGACTATTTGCCTTATGGCCAATTGGAGCTTGACATTAGATATACAGTGCTATCCTGATAAGGTATTCCTGTATGTTTCATATAAAATCCGCTAAGTTATATTTATTGTTTTATCAAAAACTAGTCATTTCCATTTAAACATCGATTTGAAGATATTTGAACTATATGAATATAATTATACCTTTCTCTCTTTTTTGTAATTCATTCACTAACCAATTTTCTCTTCTTTCCAGCTTTTTACTTAAATAAAAGACAGAGAAATTAGAAATTTAAATACAAGGAAGTCATAAAGGTTTTCTGGTTAAATTCTCATTGCTTGTATTCATGGATTTCTCTCATTCTGATTTGGTGACTTTAGTAAACTTAGTGTAAGAGTGATTTCTGTGTTTTGATGGTGGTTTTCCATAAAAAAATATATAAAATAAAATAAAGGTACACTTCTAGCATTACTCAACTGTGAATTTCACACTTTACTTAATTAGTTACATGCTTGAAAATGAAGAGGGCTTTAACAAGGACGCAGTCGAACTCTTGTCTCGAAAATGTGAGGAGTCCAACACTTTTCCAAAGAAATCGAGGGAACTGTATACATCGTACATTGGTGGTAACCTTTAGTGCAAAAACTCGATTGAATTCCCATGTCATTAAAGACTTTCCATAATCATTAGCATTATTTTGTAACACTGGTGAAATGACGAGCCTTACAATTTTATATAGATCACATTTGATGTTTATTTCGAGAAAGTATTTATTTTCATAAGTTTATAAAAACGACCAGATTTTGCCATATAGAAGCCATGAAATATACAAGTGAATTAGATGTGAATAATTAATGAGCCTTTATCAAACTCGAGTATCAACAACATAGTTGGTACTTTTACGGTTGTTATGATTTGTTCATAAGTTGAAGGAAGTTCATTTACGTTATACATGTGTATCTTCTAGGTTCACTCGTGCTAAATTGACATGTCTCTCAAACACACTGTTGTCAGTAACAATGGCTAAATATTAACAAGAATCTGGTTTGAAATTGCTCCTACACATTCCATAAGTATTGTGCACATTGTGAAAGTTATATGGTGCAGCACTGAAACCTGAGTTTATCATCCCCCTCAAGCACATTTCCAGATCGTGTAAGGAGATGTATAATTTCTATTATTTATTTGCCCCTGCTGCTGAGTTGACATTTGTATTCCATTCTCACCTGTCCAACTTTGTAATGTAAGAGGAATAAAAGTAGTGATTGAAGTTGATGCTTGTTTGACTATATCTCCTGGAGAGCAGGATACTATTGAAGGTGAAGAAAAGATTAGGCAGAGATGCAAAACAAGTCTGATCATGTTTATAAGCAAACTGCCACTTATGCAGTCAGCCGTTGGAAAATGAAAAGCAATTATGGACAAATATATGAAAATGATAAAAGGCTGGTAGAAAAATGATGTATTGTAAACAAAGAAATTGGTGTTGATTTGTATTTTTCCTCGTAAGAAATAATGTTTAATAAGATAGATTTGAAGGGAAATATTAGCATATTTAGAACATCAGACATTGTAACTGCAGAAATTGTTAGAGCTAATTATCATGAAATTGCAAATATATACAGAATTAATAAATAAATGGCATGCTACAGGTATTAACCCATTCACACTGGGGCTTATATTTGCCTAATGTTGCTCCTGCTGGCTAGATAACAATCATGCAGTGATAGCTCCTGGTGAAAAGCCCAAATACATTTCTCAGGGCACCCAACACAGCAGGGTGATAATAGGTTTTTGTATTTGATTACAATATTTTCACAACTGAAGAAAAATGTATCTATACAAATGAAATTCCATTATGTATATGTATCTGTAACAATGTAAGATGTGGAGATTATGAAATGATAGGATGTTATCCAGCAGGAGCAAAATATTTACATGATTCAGCGGGAATGGGTTAATAAAATAGACTTAAAGGGAAATATTAGTTGGTAATTGTAGAAATTGTTAAGAGCTAATTACCATGAAACTTCAAATATATAGAGGTAGGTGTGGTTGAATTGATAAATAAATGGAATCCTTCC
>NW_028234423.1:32066608-32076608 GCF_977035675.1 Penaeus japonicus | reverse complement strand
TTTCCTACTATTTTAGTCACTCATTGTAGAGCTAGAGCCATTTTTGTGTTTTATTTTTTTTGTGTGTTTTACTGTTTTTACAGACTTATATCTGCCATATCACAGGCTCTATCAATTCTACAGTTGACTAAAATTGTAGTTCAGGGTCCATAAAAGCTTTTTTTTTCTTTATATTCAGTGTCATAGAAGCATTGCTGTTTTATGGGGGGGACAAAAAAACAACTTTATTTTTTTGTATTTGTGTGCAGTCATTAACAAATGTGAAACATATAACCTTCCAAAATGAAGATAAAATGAAGATGTAGGGAAGAGGAAGGAAACTTGTGCTTATGACTATGAGTGCCACAGTAAAAGGCATCCCTACTGGTAGAGGGGCTCATTGTAGACATTGGGCATGGTTTGAGTCACCTTTCTCCTTTTGTTCTGCCTGCACATCTTTCATCTGGGGTTCTTTAGAACAAGAGGTCAGCAACTTGCTATGTGCCATCACTCTATATAGTACTTGCTAGAGACTGTAGATGGGTGCCATTCAAGGCTCTCTCTCCTGCTGGTACTAGATGAAAGTGGTGCCATCTAGGTTTTGTATGTTAGGTGAAACCCATTTGCTTAATATTATAGTAATTATGACTGCAATTGTCAACATCACTCACTCATTACTCATAGCACAATAAAATAACAGTGATTCAAAATCCCCGAATGTCATGACACCCATTGTCAGGCCAGAGCTCCTGCATCATGCATGGCAAAAATACATGTCACCCATTATTAACAGGTCAAATTCTGTATTAAATAGTCAACAGTTGTATATCTTATCCTTTATGGATTTTATTCCTAATTCTTTATTTTTGAACTCTTCTTGGTGTATGTCTCTGAGCATTTTGTTGGTACTGCATTTTCCTGAGAAATCAGGTTCTCTTATTGTTGGTTATACATTTTGCCTAATTTCAGAAAGCAGGAAGGTCTTTAATTATTAGAGTTTGGAATTCCTTTTTTTCTATTCTGCAGATATATTTGTTGTATGGTTGCCAGAACAGTATTTATTCTCAATGGTCTGGGATGTATCAATATTGTCTGTAGATATCTCTACTGTCTGCTGAGTTTATAGCTTGTATGACACTTGTAAGGATCAGTATCTCCATATAACTCATTAACCTATTGTGGACGGGTGTCATAACATACATGACGCAGGAGCTTTGGCCTGACGACGGGTATCATGACATACACGACATTTGGCGATTTTGGATCACTGTGCTATTTTATTGTGCTATGAGTAAGGAGTGAGTGATGATGGCAATTGCAGACATAATTACTATAATTACTGTAATATTAAGCAAACCTAACATCCAAAACCTAGATGGCACCACTTTCTTCTAGCACCAGCAGGAGAGAGAGCCTTGAATGGCACCCATCCACGGTCTCTAGCAAGCACTATCTTTATAGAGCGATGGCACACAGCAAGTTGATGATCTCTTGCTCTACAATACCACCGATGAAGGATGTGCAGGCAGGCCAATATAGATGCCTTTTACTGTGGCACTCCGAGTCACAAACACAGGTTTCTTTCCTCTTCATGTTATCTTCATGACAGCACAAAAATACAAATAAATAAAGTTGCTTTTTGGCCCCCCAAAAAACAGCAATACGTCTATTACACTGAGTATAAGGAAAAAAATTAGCTGATATGGATCATATATTACAATTTTAGTCAACTGCAGCATTGATAGAGCCTGTTATATGGCACATATAAGTCTCTACACACAATAATACAAACAAAAAATAAAACACAATAATGGCTCTAGTTTTATAATGAGTAACTGAAAAAAAGTGGGAAGATTCAAATAATGTTGCTTCAAGCTACCTCGCTCTGAAATAAAACCCATCCAGAAGACTCGGCAAACGAATCTATCCCCCATCCGCAATGGGTTAAGCTGAACCTAGGCACTGTTTGTAGTTTCAATCACCTTTTGCATTGAATTACATAAGATCCATTCCTTATGCTCTTTCATTACCATATGGATGAACATGTATGCACTAGACTGGTTTTTATGTATCATACATAACATCCTGACAGTGGTTGTTGACACTAGCAGCTAAACCACATTGCAAGGAAACTACTAAATACATATATTATACTAAAAAGTTTGTCCATCAAGTTCTTAATTTTCCATAACCATGTCATCTCTCTTCCTCTTCCTTTGCTTGATCCTCCTTCCATTATCTTATTATGGGAAATTAAACATCAGAGAGAGAGCCACAAGAGATTTACCATCTCCATTCCACGTGTAAATTCTTTACATCCTAAAATCATGTCTAGGCCCTTAATTAAGAAAAGTCACGCTTTCGTAACTAAAGCTATATCGCGACTGAGTTTCTGGGTAGCAAAGATGTGCACAAAACCAGATTATTATTTGAAGTCTCATTTTTGTTGCTTTTGATATTTCAAAAGACTTAGGTATTCCTCTAGCTGTACATAATTCCAGATATCATCTTTAGAAAAGATCTTTAAGAAGCAGAAGAAGAAAAAAAAAAGTTTCCAAAACACTTTTATTTACATGGGATATGCATTGTAAAATTAATACACATACTGTACTGACAAAATGACTGATTTACATCAAAAATCAATCATTACATCAAGGATTATCATATCATATCACTGATGAGTGCAACACATGGTACACAGTTTTTCACAGAAAAAAATTAAGCATTAAATTTTTCCTTTCCTTTACAATCAGTTGTATAAACATATACACTTTAACTTCAATCGGAGGATCCGGTCCAAAACCACTAGTGAAATTCCAATCGTCATCCGTTAAGCCACTCAGCAGCAATATATTCCAAGACGTGTGCATCAAAACACCGATATTACAAATGTTTCCCCAATCAGCTTGAGAAAAATAGACATCCAACAAAAGGAAACAAGGAATGAAAGTCCTATAATTAAATATATATATACATGAAAAACAAAAAGACAATAAAATAGATAAAACAAAAAACAAAAGACTAAATAAAGACTGATACATAATCTTTGATGTTAATCAAGAGATAGATACTTCCTGACTCGCACTCCGACAAAACCCAATATCCTGTTTGAATAAATTGTCCTTGTCAAATAAAAGGAGAGGTTATGGTATCCTTTCAAGCCAACAACGAATCAACGGATCTGGAAAACGCACCGGGAATATTGCAAAAGAGGAAACAAACAAAAAATGAATAAATAAAGTGAAAAATAAGAAAGAAAAAGAAAAAGAAAAAGAAAAATCACATGGGAAAAAAACAAACATCAAGAGAACACCAGTGAACACCATCTGTCGTCTCAGCGGAGTGTGTGGCCCTGGCCTCGGAAGAAGCCCCCCGCTCCCCCTCCCCCTCCCCCTCCTCCTCCGGTGCCATCATTTCCACCAGCTCTTTGGGCAGGCGGGGGCCGGCCGAATCCGGACTCGCCTCCTTGCGTGTTCGGGAAGTATTTGTACCTGAGGGTGGAGAGAATCGATTTCTTTAAAGTATTCATCAAATTGTCATTATCTTTATATTTACCCTTCAAAATGGGCACTTGTCATCTTGGAAAAATATAAACATATCATTAACTAATATTTCCAATAGACAAATGTCCTGTTCTATTTCAATACAGCCACGGATTAATTAACCCGTGAAGGATAAAATATGGCAGAACAGTTCGAGCATGAAATATTATGTATTAACCCTCTCTGGACGGGTGGTACAGTACTGTACCGCTCATTCAAAAGCCCAGTGGCCGGGCGGCACAGTATTGTGCCAGCCATTTAATTGATTTAGGCCTAATAATTCGAACGCCCCGGCATTGGGACATTCAGGGCTGGAATGCCCCCGTCGTAAGTGGGTTAACCCATTCCCGCCGGGACTGTTTCGTCTTTTATGGCTTCAATGCCGGGGCTCTCGAACGCATAGGCCTAAATCAATTATATCATTGACGGCGTATGCCGGCACCCGGCGCTATCATATTACATAATCGCCGTCTGTGGCCGGCGCCCGGCGGTATTGGGTTAAAGTAGAGAGAGAGAAAAAAAAAAAGGTTTTGATCTCCTGTGTGCAGTTAAAGCTCTAAACACTGCTGTTTTTTAGGGGTAAGGTAATCCATTATTTCTTATATCTACATCTATTCTGTAGTATATTTCTTTGTATAATAAGCAATTCTCTAAGCAAACAAACACTTAAGGAGTTGCTTTTAGATTATTACTGATAATAATTTCAAGTTTGTTATGAAGTCTATTGGTTAAATTTCAGCAATTGATTTCTCTTAAAATTTGACCACTGATAAATACACAACTAGGTACTGTTTTCAGAAAACATTCATTGCTAACAGGAATACTGCATTTAGAAGAGCTTTAATGCCAACTTCCCAAATTGCATCTTTAAAACAAGGCAACTCTCATCAAATCAGGGATCTAACAGAGACCACCCTATCAAAACATTCATACCACCAAGGGCTATGTAAACATATCAAAATATAAACAGAAAAAAAATGTAACTAGCATGGGCCATGCAATTTAAAATATATCTCCCTCCCTCCCTCCCTCCCTCCCTCTTTTCCTCTCTCTCAAAATCTTTAAATATACAGAAATAATTACTTACAGGATGTGTGGGGTCTGTAGGAGGGAGACTCCGCCAAAGTCCTGTGGGTACTTGAAGGTCAGGAAGAAGTACAGATGACCAATCAGAATGCCAGAAAGGTCGACCATGCCACTGGGAAAGGATAAGAGAAAAGGAAAAAAAAATATAGATACACTGAGGTCAAAAGTATGGATTATCTATTGCAAGACCTGAATGTCAAAATACATATACATCATCTCCATCGTTATATTTGCTTTTTTCATCATGTTTTAACAATTTTAAACATGAAGAGGAACAAAAGGTTGAAAGAAAGATAGAAAAAGAAAAATAAAGAAAGATAACTCACCCATTTCCCATGATGACATTAAATGCAAAGAGGATCCATGGGAGGTACATCGCCTTGAACTGCGTGCCGAACCAAAAGGACACGATGGTATCTTTGTTCAGCTGGCACCACACGTACAGAACAGCCATCACCATGGGGTCCATTAACATGTACATACCTCCCAGCAGACCAACAATCAGACAGCAGATCCAAACAAATAAGAGCATGAAGAGGTAGTCAGCTGGTCTGCGGGCAAATAGGCCTGGGGAAAGATAAGTATTTGACAATTTACTTGCAGGTAAAATAAAAACTTAACTGGATTGACACTTCTTATATTCTAGACTTATGGTATGACATATGAGTCTTTATGATATAGTAGCCAAGTTATCCTAATTAGCATATGGTATGATGTCCTAATTACATAACTGAAGGAATAAATAGCTTGTAATTTTAACAGAAGGGGTTAATGGTATCAATAATAATAATATTAACAACAATTATAGTGGAAAAAATTATTAGATATATAAATACAATATAAGTAAGCAAATAAGCAAATAATATATGAAATCCTTCACTAAGTTCTCATCTACAGATGTCTACAAGCTAGCAATGATGCAAATAATTATCACATGACTAATATCAGTTGCAAATTGCATCTATCTAAAGAGCACTTAACCCATTCACGCCGGTTGACGTGATAGCACGTATTGTGGTTTTCGCGTCAGACGCCCTGGACGCGCTATGAGGGGAAGCCGCGCGCTCGGGTAGAGCGAGCGGGCAACCGAGGCTTGCGGCTTGTGCGCCCGAGAATCTCGAGGCGTTAGGCTTATGCGTTCGAGAACCCCGGTATTGCGACCGCGCAAAGCCGGAACTGCCCCGGCGTGAATGGGTTAACAAAAGAACATACATGAAATACAAGCCAGCAATAATAATTATCACATGACTATTATCATCAGATAATACTATCAATAAATGTAGTGTTATTCACAGTAAAAACACAATCTCTTACCTGTTTCAAGGCGGAGGGAATAACTATAAAGGAAGTATAGAGTTATGAGGAAGTGAAACCCTCTTTGTACCGAGTAAAAAAACACACATGTTACGAGCCTCCATATCTGGGTGGGGGGAGAGAGAGAGAGAAAAAAAAGGATTATCATCAACCTTGCGATACAGTTAAGAGCTAAACCACCATTTAACAAAAGGAATGTTCTTGACAGGTTTTCCGTGATCATGACAGATAGGACTTAAGGGGATACAGTTTATATAACACTTCATTATCAATGTTCTGTTATAATCAGAGAAAGAAAGAAAGAGAAAGAAAGAAAGAAAGAAAGAAAGAAAGAGAGAGAGAGAGAGAGAGAGAGAGAGAGAGAGAGAGAGAGAGAGAGAGAGAGAGAGAGAGAGAGAGAGAGAGAGAGAGAGAGAGAGAGAGAGAGAGAGGGGGGGGGGGGGGGGGGGGAGACAAGAGAAGAAAGAGAAAATGAAGGAGAAGCTGATCACAGGAAAGAGGGAAGAGGAGAAAATTGAGGAAATTAAGAAATGAACAACAACAAAGGATTAGGATAAAGACAAAGATGATGAAGATGAAGTAGAAGAAGAATATGAAGAATAAGAGGAGGAGGAAGAAGACAAAGAAGATGCCAAAGACAAAAAAGAAAAAAAAGGAAGAGGACACAAAAAATAGAGACAATCAAGAAACAAAAGAAAGAGAAGACAACAAAGAAAAAGGAAACAAAGAAGAATACAAAGATGATAACGAAGAAGAAGAAGAAGAAGAAGACGATAAAGATGACACCTCACCTGGAAGCCATGCACCACAGCACCGTAATCCAGGATGAGCCAATAGGGACTTGGCATGTTGAAGCGTCCTAATAACGACAGTGCTATCGTACCCCCAAACCAAGTCCTGGTCATGGGGGGGAGGCTGCTGAACCACTGCTGAATGTCACCCATGGTGGTGGTTGGGCCTCTTTATCTACGACTGAGAAATTGATACATATACATTAGTTTTTGATAATGGTAATAACAGGAGCAGGAATAGGAACAATATTGGTGATAATGGCTTTGGTAAATTCTCTAATTTTGATAACAATAACTACGGTAATACTGATTATTAGTAATAATAATCATAATAATAAGAAAAATAATGATAATATTGATAAAGAATAAGAAGAATAACCCATTGTGCTTTGGCCTGATGACAGGCGTCATGACGTACATGACATTCAGGGATTTTGGATCACTGTTTTATTGTGCTATGAGTAATGAGTGAGTGAAGATGACTATAATTACTATATCTGCCATAATATTAACCCATTAGCAGCGGATGGCATGATTTGCTGCAAAGGCAGAGTAGGTCATAGATGCGGATGGCACCATGCCAGACATGTAAAACAGCCATCCTACTGCACAGACCTTTTTTTAATACTGCGACCAATGGGTTAAGCAAAATGGGTTTCACCTAACATCCAAAACCTAGATGGCACCACTTTTTCCTAGCACCAGCAGGAGAGAGAGCCTTGAATGGCACCCATCCACAATCTCTAGCAAGCACTATCTTTGTAGAATAATGGCACACAGCAAGGTGCCAATCTCCTGCTCTAAAGTACCACCGATGAAGGATGTGCAGGCAGAACGAGAAGAGGAAGGTGGCTCAAATCATGCCCATTGTCTAAAATGTGCTCCTGTGCCAATGTGGATGGCTTCTACTGTGGCACTCACAGTTATAAGAACAGGTTTCCTTCCTTTTCCCTACCTTTTCATGTTTTCTTCATTGTGAATGTTATACGATTAATATTCCTTCACGACAGTGCATAAATACAATAAAATAAAGTTGCTTTTTGTCCTCCCATAAAATAGCAATACTTCCATCACACTGAGTATAAAAAAATGAGGAGCTGATATGAACCCTATACTACAATTTTAGTCAACTGCTGATAGAGCCTGTCATATGACACATAAGTCTTTCAACACAACAAAACACACAAAAATTAAAACGCAAAATTAGTTCTAGCTTTACAAAGAGTGACTAAAAGAGAATGGGGAAAGCCAAGGTATGGAGATTAGGTAAGCAAATCTATCTTCTATCCGCAATGAGTTAAAAACAAAAATATCAATAACAAAAATAACAACAATAAAAGCAACAATGATATATTATATGCTACTACCATAATGGTCATAAAGAACATAAGACAATACTTTTTGGTATGAAACATGAAAACTATGGAAACTGAGGTCACAATATCAGCCCTTATAGCTGGAGAGGGCATGATAAATACACCTTGGAAACTGGTGTAAACATTGCAAATATATGTCTCATAATACTAAAATATGGTTCTATCACACAAATTTGGGGTCACATGCAATTTCTAAGAGGCTTCACCATCTATAACCATCCTCATGGGGGTTACATCTAGGAAAGGCAAACAAGCCTCCACTCCTATATTCTAACAAGACTGAAGTTGGGCTTGTTCCTTATCTAACCCAATCCCGATGGGCCCGGCGAGAACTGGCAGCCCCCTATGCCGGACGTATGTAATATCGCCTCGGGGATGTCACACTGGTGTGTCACCCAGTCATCAGGCATTTTGCTGTGTCACACAGGTTTGACACACCATCATCATTGGATTAATGTCAAATAATCTGGGAGGTCTACAAGCTCTATAAGCGAGGAGGAGGTTCGCTGGCCTTTCACCAGAGAAACGAGAGGGTTAGAGGCCACAAGGATCCACAGTAATTACTCAACATTGCATCACACTTAATTGTCAACTATGTCATCCCTCTGGTTGGCTTCCACACATACTAAAACTACTACACATAGAAAAGACACATCAACTGTACTCCAATATAATCCTTTATGTATCCGTGACACAACACTCAAATCAACACACCTAAAAGTTACATAATTTATATATAAAAAAGATAAACCCCCTCAATTCTTATCAACTTCTGCAAAACTATGCATCGAAATACAAAAACTTCCACTCAATGGCAACAGTCAACAATCCTCGGAATATGTATCTTCTGGAGCAGGGCTAAGGTTGTAGACCTCCCTGGCAATTGATCGTCGACTAGGCAATCCACCTTAGATCTATCGGTAAATTTCCAGAGCAGGTCCATATTGTAAGACACTGCTTTTACCCCACAACTTCCCTAAGATACTTCATGCCATCGCCATATGGCTGTCTGGTAGCTCAGTGGTAGCGTGTCGACTTCACATCCCCGTGGTCGACAGATCAAGCCCCGTCCAAGCTCGTGAGCTTCCACTGTCACCTGGAGGTTACTGACGTAGCTGGGCACTGCATTGGGTAAGGACCAAGCTCAGATCGAGTCAACACTCGTTGGCTCATTCTCTCATGAGTCAGCACACGCTGACACAGGCCTCAACGCATACAAGCCCGGCGTAGCATCTGCTCCGCAAATCTAGCTTATCCTTATCCATCCCCATATAAGCTCTTATAACACTGGTATCACCGGGTTACACCATCTAAAAACCCCTATAAATACACAACAGACATCAAAAGGAAACTAGCGCCACCAACGCCAACGAGTCATATAACCCGGACCTCTCATAGAAATATGCTGCCAGAATACACTTGGTTTGTTGGCCTTTTCTGGAGCACAGAGGTCACAACGGTCACCTGACATTGCTTTTATTAATACAGTCCCAAACTTGAAACAGTTAGCCTCCTATCACAGAGCATAGAAAGCTTGATATGAACTTAAAACACAGCAAACATAATGAAAATGAAAAAAAAAAGTCGTTCTGAAAGACACTGTGGTGGACCACCACAAGTTCTATGTCAAAATGACAGTCTAGACCAAACCCTCAATCCATCCACACAAACCCTAGACCAAAAACCCACACCAACACACAAAAACCAAACCAAGAAAACCGAAATAAGAACAAAAAAAAAAGACCCAAGTCCAAAAACTTCCAAAAATTCCAACCTGTCAAAACCCCCTCGCGTCCGTCTCCCAAAACGTCCCCCTCATTTTCCCTTCTCCAAAAAAGCCCTCCCACCCCTTAAAACCCCCCTCACCCATAAGCCAAGTCAAAGCCCCTTCCCCCCCACTCACCCGAGAGGC
>NW_028234423.1:32026608-32056608 GCF_977035675.1 Penaeus japonicus | reverse complement strand
TTCGAAATAATTTCCTCTCTCTAAGAATCCAAAACTTCAAAATCCTATCCATACTCTAAAAATCCAAAAAAATTACAGAACTACTCCACTGTCACTAACAACCCAAACATCAGAATCATTTCGATTAAAAAAAAAAAATAAAAAAAAAAAATATTCAGAGAAGTGATCATACACGAACCGACATTCGACAACACCCTTGAGATCCTAGTTAAGAATCTCTTGTCATGCACTCGGGAGGTCTCACGACTCAAGGATGGAGGGGCGTGGTCCTACGAGATCCTACCGACGAAGGAAGAAAAGTTCTGCGCCGACCTTGAGGGATTGAGGATAATGGAACTTTCTTGAGATGGAGGATAGATGTGGAGGTGTTTTGATGGAGGGGAGGGAGGGAGGGATGGGAGGGAGGGGGAAGGGGGGGGAGGGGGGAAGAAGGAGGGATGGGGGAGGGAGGGGGAATGGGGGAGGAGGGAGGGATGGGAGCGATGGGGGAGGGATGGGAGGGGGAGGGAGGGGTGGGAGGTGTGTTGATGGAGGGGAGGAGGGAGGGAGGGGGGGAGAGAGGGATGGGGGGAGGGAGGGAGGGATGGGGGAGGGAGGGAGGGATGGGATGGGATGGGGGAGGGATGGGAGGTGTTTTGATGGAGGGGAGGAGGGAGGGAGGGATGGGATGGGAGGGAGGAGGAGGGATGGGGGAGGGGGAGGGATGGGGGAAGGAGGGAGGGAGAGAATGATGGGCAGAGGGTGATGGGAGGAAGAGGGAGGGAGGGAGGGATGGGGGGGAGGAAGAGGGATAGGGGAGGAGGGAGGGATGGAAGAGGAGAGAGGAGGGAGGAGAGAGAGAGAGAGATAGATAGATAGATAGATAGAGAGAGAGAGAGAGAGAGAGAGTGAAAGAGAGATAGATAGATAGATAGATAGAGAGAGAGAGAGAGAGAGAGAGAGAGAGAGAGAGAGATAGAGAGAGAGGGAGTGAGAAAGAAAAGAAAGAAAGAATACAGTGTGTTAACATTAGAATAATCACACCTCACATCATGTAATTTAATATTTAATCATTAAATGTAATGGCTTTTGCTACCTTTTCAAAATTAAGAAATATTTATCGGATGTGAGAATAAACTTAAGGAAATATGAAATGAAATCACCACCATATTTCCTCATGTATTATCGTAATAAAAGTTTAAAAATTAGACAGATAGATAGACAGTAAGATAGATAGTTAGATAGAGAGTGAGATGATGTGTATGGGATTAGATTAGGAAAAAGAGAGAAAGAGAGAGAAGAAAAAGAGCATTGGAGAGAAAGAGAGAGAGAGGAGAAAGAGGGAGGAGATAAAGAGAAAGAGAGAGAAAGGGCGAGGAGAAAGAGAAAGGAGAAAGAGGGAGGTGAAAGAGGAAGGAGAAAAAGAGAAAGAGAGTAAGTGAGTGAGAGAGAGAGAGAGAGAGAGAGAGAGAGAGAGAGAGAGAGAGAGAGTGAGGCCATGGAAAGAGAGAGAGAGAGAGAGAGAGAGAGAGAGAGAGAGAGAGAGAGAGAGAGAGAGAGAGAGAGAGAGAGAGAGAGAGAGAAAGAAAGAAAGAAAACGGATATGTTTGTGTATGAATATGATTCTATAAAGTGATAACAAAGACACAAATATAAACACCTTTCTCTCTCTCTCTCTCGCACACAGAAGTGTACATACTACAGAAAGATTTTACTGTTGTCATTATCTCAATAAAAAAATATTTCGGATAAAAAAAAAAAAAAATCTGAAGAGTGAGGTTATGAGGCTGGACCTACAGTGCAATAAACAAACAGAAAGGCGACTTGGCAACAGCTGCATACGATCGAGTCACTATAATGAAACTAAACATATTACCGTTTACATGACACTATAAGGAAAACGCGATGTGCTGTACAGAGGATATTGATCTTTTGTGTCTCTTATTTCGTTTCCGTGAAAGTGTAAAGAGAAAAGAAGTAAAAGAAGGAAGGAGAAGAGGAAGAAGAGAGGGAGGAGGAGGTTAAGGAATACGAAGATGGAGGAGAGGATGAGGAAGAAGTTGAGGAATAATAATAATAAGAAGAGGAGGAAGATGGAGAAGAAGAAGAAGAAGAAGATGAGGAAGAAGAAGATAAAGAAGAATAGGAATTAAATGAAGTTGAGGAATAATAATAATAAGATGATGAGGAACACGAAGAAGAAGAAAGAAAAAGCAAAAACAACTCTCCACACTTATTACAAGAATCTGTTCTTTGTCGTCATATTGTTTATGTGCTCATTTTTCCGTCTTATTTCGCGAAGTGGCAACTCACCTACCTGTTGCCCTCTATATATACCTGAAGTCGCTGGGAGAAATTAGTGTAAGACTCCTCTCTCTTAAGTCATCATGAAAATCCAGGTAAGATTCAGGGTAAAGTCATCATTATCATTAAAAAAAATCGTTCTCGCAAGATATCTTCTCATTATCTTCGTTTGCCGTTTCTCTAATATTTCTTGTTTCATTTCCTCGAGCGATACGTGTTATATTTCTACAGCCGGAAGGGTGTGTCATGTCATTATCATGTCTTTCTTGAAGGTCTCGCACGAGAGGAAAAGCCAATAAAGATAATAGTAATAATGATGATGATGAAGATAATGTTAATGCTAATGATTGTAATGGTGATGATGGTGACGATAATGATGATGATGATAGTGATAATAATGGACGAGGAACAAACTAAATGATCATTTCGATAAATGATTATCGTAATTCATATTTTCTTAAAACAAGTGGATAACGCTATTTTGCGTTCTTTTGAACATGAACTTAAGTTCTGAAGTCAGTTAATTCAATGCTTATCATCATCTCTCACTCGTATACACCGCTATGTAAATAAACTTTTTTTTCTTTTTATAACAGATCTCTTTTTCTCTCTCTTTCTACACGCACACACACAACTTTCTTTTGTTCATACTTCCATATTCTGACTATCTGATCATGCACACAACAGTTCAGTGCTCCCGCAGTGCAGTCTAGTCTGTAGCAATCCTTGAGACAGATGAGGTGGAGTAATTCTCTGACCCTACGCCTTGTGTCCAGGTTCTGTTTGGCGTGATTGCCGCGGCCCTCGCTGCCCCCCTTCCCGGCGACAAGGTGGTTGCCGTGCACCATGGTGTGGCACCCGCTCCTCTCACCTACGGCGTGCACCATGGCGTGGCACCCGCTCCTCTCACCTACGGCGTGCACCATGGCGTGGCACCCGCTCCTCTGACCGTCGGCGTGCAACACGCTGTGGCTCCTGCAGCTGTGTCCTATGCTGCCCCTGCTGTGCACCACGCCGTGGCATACGCTGCCCCCACCCCAGTGGCACTGCCCCCGGCTGAGGTCAAGGTCCCTGTCACCCGAACCCACGTCGAGGTTCCCGTTCACCAGAAGGTCCACTATGGCAGCCAGAGCTACGTAGCCGGTGCCACCACCACCATCCACAAGCCGTCCCTGGCTGCCCCAGCCATTGCCCCGCCCTCCACTCTCCTGGCTAAGGTCAGCCACAATGCCCCCGAGCTCACCATCCAGCGCCAGGAAGTGCCCGTCGACAAGTTCACTCCCAACTTCGTTGACACTCCCTACCACGCTGGCACCATCGTCAAGTACACCGAACCCGAAGTGCGTGAGGTTAAGGTGCCCACCCCGTACGCCCAGCCCATCGCCGTGCCTCAGCCCGTGGCCGTGCCCCACCCCGTGGCCGTGCCCCACCCCGTGCCCGTCCGCCAGGAACTCCACTCCCTCACCGTCCACAACGCCGTGCCAGCCGTCCATGCCGTCCCAGCCGCCGTGGTCAAGGCCGACTATTAAGCCTTGAAGCCGGTGCAAAGCCGCAGATATTCACGTCACGCAAGAACCTCTTCTGTTGTACATTTGTACCATACCAATTTTCAAATAAATGTATAAAATGCCTACGAAACACCTTTTGTTTCCCTGTATAGAAGAACAAAGCTCGGAGGAAATATTCACTTTCTAAAAGTAGCATGATATCTAAACAGGATTAGTAATTATTTAAATGATTATTATCATGGATATGGTGATTTGGACAGTTATGGTATCATTACCATTAATGGTGATGATGCCAATAGCAATAGTACCTGAAATACTAGCAATAATAATGGTGACTTTGGTTGTGTTTACTATCATTACCAACATTATGTCATCGGTAACGAACCCACAAGTATAAGGAGAGCGTGACTTTCAGAGTGTTTAGAAGGAGAACAGAAGTTTGAGTTTATGTTCGAGAAATCTAAATCCTTGCGCAGCCGGGATATAAGCACGCAAGTGTAACATTATGTAATGAAAGGTTGCTAGGCTCCTCACCAAATGCAAACTAAGCGTCTGCTGGTGACCCTGTGTGTGACTATGACTTACGTCCATACGAACCGATCTCGTAAACGCTATGGAAAAACTGTTATCGGTGTAAAATACGAGCTTGTTTAGCTATTGGTCATTGCCTGATATGTACTTCAGATAGTATAAAACATTTGTGTCAGGATATGAAGGGAAATGTGCATTTATTTACATTTACGAAATGTATAATGATCATTCTTCTTTTGAGTGCAGATTTTGTAAAAGTCAGCGAGATCTTATACTACTTACTTAGCCCCCCCCCCCACAAAAAAGAAGAAAAAAAAAAAAGATACACACACAGATTAATTAAACAGATAAATCTACACATAAATCAATTAACATTATTTGCCAATAAAATGGTTTAACATACTTGATGTATAGACAGAGAAACACACTAAGAGATAAAGAGATGTACTAATATATAGAATATATTCACATAGATAGAAGCGTATGTAGCTTATACTAACACACTTTTACACACACACACACACACACACACACACACACACACACACGCATTTCTCTGTGTATGTATGCATATGAATAGACTGATAGAATATAGTATATATAGTAGACACACACACACACACACACACACACACACACACACACACACATATATATATATATATATATATATATATACATATATTATTTCTTTATATATATACATATATTCTTTCTTGTTAAGTTCTCTCTCTCTCTCACACACACACAAACAATCACTTTTCTTGCTCTCATTATGTGATGACGAATACCATAATACAATGTTCATCCATCAAAGAAGTTACATAAATGTCTATCTATATTCTATCTATTTTGCTTGCCTTCTTCAGTAATCAACGCGCAAAATATTTTTTCTTATCTAAATTTGTATTTGGATTGTCAGTTCTTGTGGTGAGTTCTCTGCTTGTAATATGGGCGCGTAACCTTTGTTTACTTGTTTATAGCAGCAGTAATTCGTGTAACAGCGATGATGCACTCTATCATAAAGTTAATCTGTGTAGGCTTGGGGGTAGGGGCTATTCAGGAAAAGGGTCAAGCTAGGGGCTATTCAGGAAAAGGGTGCCACTAAAACCTATTCAGGAAAAGGGTGCCACCAGGGACTCTTCCGGAAAAGGGTGCCATTAGGGGCTATTTAGGTAGAAGGGTGCCACTAAGGTTATTCAGGAAAAGGGTGCCGCTAAAGGCTATTCAGGAAAAGGGTGCCACTAGGGACTCTTCTAGAAAAGGGTGTCACTAAGGGTTATTCAGGAAAAGGGTGCCACTAGGGGCTATTCAGGAAAAGGGTGCCACTTAGGGCTATTCAGGGAAAGGGTTACGCTAGGGGCTATTCAGGAAAAGGGTGCCACTAGGGGCTATTCAGGAAAAGGGTGCCACTAGGGGCTATTCAGGAAAAGGGTGCCACTAGGGGCTATTCAGGAAAAGGGTGCCACTAGGGACTCTTCCGGAAAAGGGTGCCACTAGGGGCTATTCAGGAAAAGGGTGCCACTAGGGGCTATTCAGGAAAAGGGTGCCACTAGGGACTCTTCCGGAAAAGGGTGCCACTGGGGGCTATTCAGGAAAAAGGTTACTCTAGGGGCTATTCAGGAAAAGGATGCCACTAGGAACCATCGCCATTCCAGCATGAAGAGGTTAATTGGGAAGAGTCTGGAATTGGGAAGTGATTTAGCCCAGTCTTTCTTACTTCGGTGAGTGGGTCATCCAAGGTGAATGAAGAGTGAATGACACATGGAGGGTGAATGAAGAGTGAATGACACATGAAGGGTGAATGAAGAGTGAATGAAATATGAAGGGTGAATGAAGAGTGAATGATACATGAAGGGTGAATGAAGAGTGTATGACACATGGAGGGTGAATGAAGAGTGAATGACGTATGAAGGTTGGATGAAGAGTGAATGACACATGAAGGATGAATGAAGAGGGAATGACACATGAAGGGTGAATGAAGAGTGAATGAAACATGGATGGTGAATGAAGAGTAAGTCACACATGAATGAATGACTTGATTTACTCGGATATTTATACATTTCTATTTTTCTATCGTATAAAAGCATTGTATTCACCCTTGCCAGATGGGTGACGTCCACTTATCACAAAATATAGATATAATAGAGATACTTACAGCTGGCCCGGGCCAAGCGTGGAAGTGTGGAAGCATACTACTTCATGTGATAAATATATAGTCAGGAAACATTGTTCATGGGACTTTAATCCTAAGTTCTAAGGCTGTTCTTTCTTCCTTTAGGTTTGCGTAACAAGAAAAATATCATCTTCTTTTCTGTGTTCATTTGGTACACCTAATTCCCTTTTGATATCTCAGGATTAAAAAAAAAAGTGCTGAGGAAATAAAAAAAAGTTGATGGTAAGTAAAATAAATACACAAAGATGAATTACCAAAAACTTCAGGAATCTAATTTCGAGTGAATGAAGTTGGATTCGAGGGCGAATGACACTCTAATAGTTTTTCAAAAATACTGATTTAACAGGAAAAATGTCAAGCTTACTTTTTTCAGACTAATATCTAAAAATCTTCATCGTTATTGACTGCTTTTCTCTCCTTTTCTTTCTTTCTCCAACTTTTAATAGACTACAAACCTTAAATAGATAAAAGAATAAACAACCTCTTCGTATAAAGACTCGAGATCCTTGTCGCCATGCCGGTTTCTAACTACTGTTATTCGCAAAGTGGCAACTCGTCCACCTGTTCCCTTTATAAGGAAGGGGAATCGGTGAGAGAAGTCAGTGTAAGACTCATCGTTGTTATATCATCATGAAATTCCTTGTGAGTGACTTTGGTCTCGTTTTCTCTTTTCCCTCTAAGGTTGATTAAAACTTTTGATGAAATTACTTCTTCAAATGTTTCTCTTTCATAATCCAGAACAGCAAAGTTTTTTTCTCAGAAAAAAACGAAAAATAATATATGCTAGTATGTTGGTATTCAACTAATTATCACAATAAAACTTTTAGTTTTTGAATAATTCTTGTTACTCTCTCTCCCCATTTTTCTTTCTTTCTCCTCTCTATCCCTCACACACAAACTTCAAACTTCCTTCATCTAATTACGTGAATATGAATGCCATAGTATAATGTTCTCTTGTCACAGTGTACTTTGCAGCAAAACGTAAAACTATTGAGGTAAATATTCTCTGACCCAACGCCTTGTGTCAAGGTTCTGTTTGGCGTGATTGCCGCGGCCCTCGCTGCCCCCCTTCCCGGCGACAAGGTGGTTGCCGTGCACCATGGTGTGGCACCCGCTCCTCTCACCTACGGCGTGCACCATGGCGTGGCACCCGCTCCTCTCACCTACGGCGTGCACCATGGCGTGGCACCCGCTCCTCTGACCGTCGGCGTGCAACACGCTGTGGCTCCTGCAGCTGTGTCCTATGCTGCCCCTGCTGTGCACCACGCCGTGGCATACGCTGCCCCCACCCCAGTGGCACTGCCCCCGGCTGAGGTCAAGGTCCCTGTCACCCGAACCCACGTCGAGGTTCCCGTTCACCAGAAGGTCCACTATGGCAGCCAGAGCTACGTAGCCGGTGCCACCACCACCATCCACAAGCCGTCCCTGGCTGCCCCAGCCATTGCCCCGCCCTCCACTCTCCTGGCTAAGGTCAGCCACAATGCCCCCGAGCTCACCATCCAGCGCCAGGAAGTGCCCGTCGACAAGTTCACTCCCAACTTCGTTGACACTCCCTACCACGCTGGCACCATCGTCAAGTACACCGAACCCGAAGTGCGTGAGGTTAAGGTGCCCACCCCGTACGCCCAGCCCATCGCCGTGCCTCAGCCCGTGGCCGTGCCCCACCCCGTGGCCGTGCCCCACCCCGTGCCCGTCCGCCAGGAACTCCACTCCCTCACCGTCCACAACGCCGTGCCAGCCGTCCATGCCGTCCATGCCGTCCCAGCCGCCGTGGTCAAGGCCGACTATTAAGCCTTGAAGCCGGTGCAAAGCCGCAGATATTCACGTCACGCAAGAACCTCTTCTGATGTACATTTCTACCATATCAATTTTCCAATAAATGTACAAAATGCCTACGAAACACCTTTTGTTTCCCTGTATAGAAGAACAAAGCTCGGAGGAAATATTCACTTTCTAAAGGTAGCATGATATCTAAACAGGATTAGTAAAAGTAATTTAAATTATTATTATCATGGATATGGTGATTTGGACAGTTATGGTAGCATTACCATTAATGGTGATGATGCCAATAGCAATAGTACTTGATATACTAGCAATGATAATGGTGACTTTGGCTGTGTTTACTATCATTACCAATATTATGTCATCGGTAACGAACCCACAAGTATAAGGAGAGCGTGACTTTCAGAGTGTTTAGAAGGAGAACAGAAATTTGAGTTTATGTTCGAGAAATCTAAATCCTTAAACACCCGGGATATAAGCACGCAAGTGTAACATTATGTAATGAAAGGTTGCTAGGCTCCTCACTAAATTCAAACTAAGCGTCTGCTGGTGACCCTGTGTGTGACTATGACTTACGTCCATACGAACCGATCTCGTAAACGCTATGGAAAAGCTGTTATCGGTGTTAGCTATAGGTCTATGCCTGATATATATTTCAGATAGTATAAAAAAAAATTGGGTTAGGATATAAAGGGAGATGTACATTTATTTACATTTACGAAATGTATAATGATCATTCTTCTTTTGAGTGCAGATTTTGTAAAAATCAGCGAGATCTTATACTACTTACTTAGCCTCTCCCCCCCCCCCCCTAAAAAAAAAGAAAGAAAGAAAGAAAAAAAAAGATACACACACAAGATGAATTACACACTGATAAATCTACACATAAATCAAATAACATCCTTTGCCAATAAAATGGTTTGACATACATGATGTATAGACAGAGAAACACACTGAGGGATAAAAAGATGTACTAACATATAAAATGTATGCACATAGATAGAAGCCTATGTAGCGTATACTAACACACTTTCACACAAACACACACAAACTTCAAACTTCCTTCATCTAATTACGTGATGATGAATGCCATATTATAATGTTCTCTTATGACAGTGTACTTTGCAGCAAAACGTAAAACTATTGAGGTAAATATTCTCTGACCCTACGCCTTGTGTCCAGGTTCTGTTTGGCGTGATTGCCGCGGCCCTCGCTGCCCCCCTTCCCGGCGACAAGGTGGTTGCCGTGCACCATGGTGTGGCACCCGCTCCTCTCACCTACGGCGTGCACCATGGCGTGGCACCCGCTCCTCTGACCGTCGGCGTGCAACACGCTGTGGCTCCTGCAGCTGTGTCCTATGCTGCCCCTGCTGTGCACCACGCCGTGGCATACGCTGCCCCCACCCCAGTGGCACTGCCCCCGGCTGAGGTCAAGGTCCCTGTCACCCGAACCCACGTCGAGGTTCCCGTTCACCAGAAGGTCCACTATGGCAGCCAGAGCTACGTAGCCGGTGCCACCACCACCATCCACAAGCCGTCCCTGGCTGCCCCAGCCATTGCCCCGCCCTCCACTCTCCTGGCTAAGGTCAGCCACAATGCCCCCGAGCTCACCATCCAGCGCCAGGAAGTGCCCGTCGACAAGTTCACTCCCAACTTCGTTGACACTCCCTACCACGCTGGCACCATCGTCAAGTACACCGAACCCGAAGTGCGTGAGGTTAAGGTGCCCACCCCGTACGCCCAGCCCATCGCCGTGCCTCAGCCCGTGGCCGTGCCCCACCCCGTGCCCGTCCGCCAGGAACTCCACTCCCTCACCGTCCACAACGCCGTGCCAGCCGTCCATGCCGTCCATGCCGTCCATGCCGTCCATGCCGTCCATGCCGTCCATGCCGTCCATGCCGTCCATGCCGTCCATGCCGTCCATGCCGTCCATGCCGTCCCAGCCGCCGTGGTCAAGGCCGACTATTAAGCCTTGAAGCCGGTGCAAAGCCGCAGATATTCACGTCACGCAAGAACCTCTTTGATGTACATTTCTACCATACCAATTTTCCAATAAATGTACAAAATGCCTATGAAACACCTTTTGTTTCCCTGTATAGAAGAACAAAGCTCGGAGGAAATATTCACTTTCTAAAGGTAGCATGATATCTAAACAGGATTAGTAATTTTTTAAATTATTATTATCATGGATATGGTGATTTGGACAGTTATGGTAGCATTAATATTAATAGTGATCATGCCAATAGCAATAGTACCTAAAATACTAGCAATAATAATGGTGACTTTGGCTGTGTTTACTATCATTACCAACATTATGTCATCGGTAACGAACCCACAAATATAAGGAGAGCGTGACTTTCAGAGTGTTTAGAAGGAGAACAGAAGTTTAAGTTTATGTTCGAGATATCTAAATCCTTAAACACCCGGGATATAAGCACACAAGTGTAACATTATGTAATAAAAGATTGCTAGGCTCCTCACCTAATGCAAACTAAGCGTCTGCTGGTGACCCTGTGTGTGACTATGACTTACGTCCATAAGAACCGATCTCGTAAACGCTATGGAAAAACTGTTATTGGTGTAAAATACGAGCTTGTTTAGCTATTGGCCTATGCCTGATATGTACTTCAGATAGTATAAAACATTTGTGTCAGGATATGAAGGGAAATGTACATTTATTTACATTAACGAAATGTATAATGATCATTCTTCTTTTGAGTGCAGATTTTGTAAAAGTCAGCGAGATCTTATACTACTTACTTAGCCTCCCCCCCGAAAAAAAAAAAAAAAAAAAAAAAAATAGACACAGATTAATTAAACGGATAAATCTACACATAAATCAAACAAGATACTTTGACAATAAAATGGTTTGACATACTTGATGTATAGACAGAGAAACACACTGAGGGATAAAGAGATGCACTAATATATAAAATGTATTCACAGAGATAGAAGCGTATGTAACTTATAATAACACACTTTCACACACATACACACAAACTTCAAACTTCCTTCATCTAATTACGTGAATATGAATGCCATAGTATAATGTTCTCTTGTCACAGTGTACTTTGCAGCAAAACGTAAAACTATTGAGGTAAATATTCTCTGACCCTACGCTTTGTGTCCAGGTTCTGTTTGGCGTGATTGCCGCGGCCCTCGCTGCCCCCCTTCCCGGCGACAAGGTGGTTGCCGTGCACCATGGCGTGGCACCCGCTCCTCTGACCGTCGGCGTGCAACACGCTGTGGCTCCTGCAGCTGTGTCCTATGCTGCCCCTGCTGTGCACCACGCCGTGGCATACGCTGCCCCCACCCCAGTGGCACTGCCCCCGGCTGAGGTCAAGGTCCCTGTCACCCGAACCCACGTCGAGGTTCCCGTTCACCAGAAGGTCCACTATGGCAGCCAGAGCTACGTAGCCGGTGCCACCACCACCATCCACAAGCCGTCCCTGGCTGCCCCAGCCATTGCCCCGCCCTCCACTCTCCTGGCTAAGGTCAGCCACAATGCCCCCGAGCTCACCATCCAGCGCCAGGAAGTGCCCGTCGACAAGTTCACTCCCAACTTCGTTGACACTCCCTACCACGCTGGCACCATCGTCAAGTACACCGAACCCGAAGTGCGTGAGGTTAAGGTGCCCACCCCGTACGCCCAGCCCATCGCCGTGCCTCAGCCCGTGGCCGTGCCCCACCCCGTGCCCGTCCGCCAGGAACTCCACTCCCTCACCGTCCACAACGCCGTGCCAGCCGTCCATGCCGTCCATGCCGTCCATGCCGTCCATGCCGTCCATGCCGTCCATGCCGTCCATGCCGTCCATGCCGTCCATGCCGTCCATGCCGTCCATGCCGTCCATGCCGTCCATGCCGTCCATGCCGTCCATGCCGTCCATGCCGTCCATGCCGTCCATGCCGTCCATGCCGTCCATGCCGTCCATGCCGTCCATGCCGTCCATGCCGTCCATGCCGTCCATGCCGTCCATGCCGTCCATGCCGTCCATGCCGTCCATGCCGTCCATGCCGTCCATGCCGTCCATGCCGTCCATGCCGTCCATGCCGTCCATGCCGTCCATGCCGTCCATGCCGTCCATGCCGTCCATGCCGTCCCAGCCGCCGTGGTCAAGGCCGACTATTAAGCCTTGAAGCCGGTGCAAAGCCGCAGATATTCACGTCACAAAAGAACCTCTTCTGATGGACATTTGTACCATACCAATTTTCCAATAAATGTACAAAATGCCTATGAAACACCTTTTGTTTCCCTGTATAGAAGAACAAAGCTCGGAGGAAATATTCACTTTCTAAAAGTACCATGGTATCTAAACAGGATTAGTAATTATTTAAATTATTATTATCATGGATATGGTGATTTGGACAGTTATGGTAGCATTACCATTAATGGTGATGATGCCAATAGCAATAGTACCTGAAATACTAGCAATGATAATGGTGACTTTGGCTGTGTTTACTATCATTACCAACATTATGTCATCGGTAACGAACCCACAAATATAAGGAATGCGTGACTTTCAGAGTGTTTAGAAGGAGAACAGAAGTTTGAGTTTATGTTCGAGAAATCTAAATCCTTAAGCATCCGGGATATAAGCACGCAAGTGTAACATTATGTAATGAAAGGTTGGTAGGGTCCTCACCAAATGCAAATTAAGCGTCTGCTGGTGACTCTGTGTGTGACTATGGCTTACGTCCAAACGAACCGATCTCGTAAACGCTATGGAAAAACTGTTATCGGTGTAAAATACGAGCTTGTTTAGCTATTGGTCATTGCCTGATATATACTTCAGAGAGTATAAAACATTTGTGTCAGGATATGAGGGGAGATGTACATTTTTATTTACGAAATGTATAATGATAATTCTTCTTTTGAGTACGGTAAAAGTCAGCGAGATCTTATACTACTTACTTAGCCCCCCCTCCCCCCAAAAAAAAAAAAAAAAAAATATTAAACGGATAAATCTACACATAAATCAAATAACATCCTTTGCCAATAAAATGGTTTGACATACTTTATGTATAGACAGAGAAACACTCTGAGGATAAAGAGATTTACTAATATATAAAATGTATGCACATAGATATAAACATATGTAGCTCATACTAACTTACTTTCACACACACACACACACACTCACACACACACAATCTTCAAACTTCCTTCATCTAATTATGTGAATATGAATGCCATAGTATAATGTTTTCTTGCCACAGTGTACTTTGCAGCAAAACGTAAAACTATTGAAGTAAATATTCTCTGACCCTACGTCTTGTGTCCAGGTTCTGTTTGGCGTGATTGCCGCGGCCCTCGCTGCCCCCCTTCCCGGCGACAAGGTGGTTGCCGTGCACCATGGTGTGGCACCTGCTCCTCTCACCTACGGCGTGCACCATGGCGTGGCACCCGCTCCTCTCACCTACGGCGTGCACCATGGCGTTGCACCCGCTCCTCTGACCGTCGGCGTGCAACACGCTGTGGCTCCTGCAGCTGTGTCCTATGCTGCCCCTGCTGTGCACCACGCCGTGGCATACGCTGCCCCCACCCCAGTGGCACTGCCCCCGGCTGAGGTCAAGGTCCCTGTCACCCGAACCCACGTCGAGGTTCCCGTTCACCAGAAGGTCCACTATGGCAGCCAGAGCTACGTAGCCGGTGCCACCACCACCATCCACAAGCCGTCCCTGGCTGCCCCAGCCATTGCCCCGCCCTCCACTCTCCTGGCTAAGGTCAGTCACAATGCCCCCGAGCTCACCATCCAGCGCCAGGAAGTGCCCGTCGACAAGTTCACTCCCAACTTCGTTGACACTCCCTACCACGCTGGCACCATCGTCAAGTACACCGAACCCGAAGTGCGTGAGGTTAAGGTGCCCACCCCGTACGCCCAGCCCATCGCCGTGCCTCAGCCCGTGGCCGTGCCCCACCCCGTGGCCGTGCCCCACCCCGTGCCCGTCCGCCAGGAACTCCACTCCCTCACCGTCCACAACGCCGTGCCAGCCGTCCATGCCGTCCATGCCGTCCCAGCCGCCGTGGTCAAGGCCGACTATTAAGCCTTGAAGCCGGTGCAAAGCCGCAGATATTCACGTCACGCAAGAACCTCTTCTGATGTACATTTCTACCATACCAATTTTCCAATAAATGTACAAAATGCCAATGAAACACCTTTAGTTTCCCTGTATAGAAGAACAAAGCTCGGAGGAAATGTTTACTTTCTAAAAGTAGCATGATATCTAAACAGGATTAGTAATTATTTAAATGATTATTATCATGGATATGGTGATTTGGACAGTTATGGTATTATTATCAATAATGGTGATGATGCCAATAGCAATAGTACCTGAAATACTAGCAATAATGATGGTGACTTTGGCTGTGTTTACTATCATTACCAACATTATGTCATCGGTAACGAATCCAAAAATATGAGGAGAGCGTGACTTTCAGAGTGTTTAGAAGGAGAACAGAAGTTTAAGTTTATGTTCGAGAAATCTAAATCCTTAATCACCCGTGATATAAGCACGCAAGTGTAACATTATGTAATGAAAGGTTGCTAGGGTCTTCACCAAATGCAAACTAAGCGTCTGCTGGTGACCCTGTGTGTGACTATGACACGTCCATACGAACCGATCTCGTAAACGCTATGAAAAAACTGTTATCGGTGTAAAATACGAGCTTGTTTAGCTATTGGTCTAAGCCTGATATATTCTTCAAATAGTATAAAAAATTGGGTTAGGATATGAGGGGAAATGTGCATTTTTATTTACGAAATGTATAATGATCATTCTTCTTTTGAGCTAGATCTTATACTATTTACTTAGCCCCTCTCCCCCCTAAAAAAAAAGAAAAAAAAAAGAAAGATACACACACAGATGAATTACACACTGATAAATCTACACATAAATCAAATAACATCCTTTGCCAATAAAATGGTTTGACATACATGATGTATAGACAGAGAAACACACTGAGGGATAAAAAGATGTACTAACATATAAAATGTATGCACATAGATAGAAGCCTATGTAGCGTATACTAACACACTTTCACACAAACACGCATTTTTCTGTGTATGTATGCATATAAATAGATTGATTGATAAACAAATTACGAATATAGATATACAGTAGATATATACGTACATATATTCTTTCTCGTTAAGTTCTCTCTCTCTCTCTCTCTCACACACACACGCATTTTTCTGTGTATGTATGCATATAAATAGATTGATTGATAAACAAATTATGAATATAGATATACAGTAGATATATACGTACATATATTCTTTCTCGTTAAGTTCTCTCTCTCTCTCTCACACACACACACAATCACTTTCCTTGCTCTAATTATATAATGATGAATACCATAATATAATGTTCTCTCATTAAAAAAGTTACATAAATATCTATCAACATTCTATCTATTTTGCTTGCCTTCTTCAATAATCAACGCTCAAAATAATTTTTCTTATCTAAATTTGTATTTTGATTGTCAGTTCTTGTGGTGAGTTCTCTGCTTGTAGTAAGGGCGTGTAACCTTTGTTTATTTGTTTATAGTAGCATTAATTCGTGTAACAGGCGATGCTGCACTCTATCATAAAGTTAATCTGTGTAGGCTTAGGGGTAGGGGCTATTCCGGAAAAGAGTGCCACTAAAGGCTATTTAGGAAAAGTGTGCCACTAGAGGCTATTCAGGATGAGGGTCACGCTAGGGACTATTCAGGAAAAGGGTGCCACTAGGGACTCTTCCAGAAAAGGGTGATACTAGGGGCTATTTAGGGAAAAGGGTGCCACTAAGGGTTATTCATAAAAAGGGTGCCACTAGGGGCTATTTAGGAAAAGGGTGTCACTAAAGGCTATTCAGAAAAAGGGTTCAACTAAGGGTTATTCAGGAAAAGGGGGCCACTTGGGACTATTCAGGGAAAGGGGGCCACTAGGGGTTATTCAGGGAAAGGGTGCAACTAGGGGCTATTCAGGAAAAGGGTGTCACTAAAGGCTATTCAGAAAAAGGGTGCAACTAAGGGTTATTCAGGAAAAGGGTGCCACTAAAGGCTATCCAGTAAAGGGGTGCCACTAGGGACTCTTCCGGAAAAGGGTGATACTAGGGGCTATTTAGGGAAAAGGGTGCCACCAGGGACTCTTCCGGAAAAGGGTGATACTAGGGTCTATTTAGGGAAAAGGGTGCCACTAGGGACTCTTCCGGAAAAAAGGTGCCATTAGGGGCTATTCAGGAAAAGGGTGCCAGTAAAAGCTATTTAGGAAAAGGGTTACGCTAGGGGCTATTCAGGAGAAGGGTGCCACTAGGGACTCTTCCGGAAAAGGGTGCCACTAGGGGCTATTTAGAAAAAAGAGTGCCACTTAGGGCTATTCAGAGAAAGGGTTACGCTAGAGGCTATTCAGGGAGAGAGTGCCGCTGAAGGGACGACGTGGGTTTAGAGTGCCATCCCTGAAAAAATAGTTTAGGGAACCATCGCCATTCCAGCATGAAGAGGTTCATTGGGAAGAGTCTGGAATTGGGAAGTGATTTAGCCCAGTCTTTCTTAATTTGGTGAGTGGGTCATCCAAGGTGAATGATGCGAATGACACATGGAGGGTGAATGAAGAGTGAATGACACATGAAGGGTGAATGAAGAGTGAATGGCACATGAAGGATAAATGAGGGGTGAATGACACATGATGGATGAATGACTTGAATTACTCGGATATTTATACATTTCTATTTTTCTATACTTATAAACGCATTGTCATTCACCCTTGCCAGATGGGTGACGTCCACTTATCACAAAATATAGATATAATAGAGATACTTACAGCTGGTCCGTGCCGAGCGTGGAAGTGTGGAAGCATACTACTTCATGTGATAAATATATACAGTCAGGAAACATTGTTCATGGGACTTTAATCCTAAGTTCTAAGGCTGTTCTTTCTTCCTTTAGATTTGCGTAACAAGAAAAATACCATCATCTTTTCTGTGTTCATTTGGTACGCCTAGTTCCCTTTTGATATCTCAGGACTTTAAAAAAATGCTTAGGAAATAAAAAAAAGTTGATGGTAAGTAAAAAAAATACACAAAGATGAATTACCAAAAACTTCAGGAATCTAATTTCGAGTGAATGAAGTTGGATTCGAGGGCGAATGACACTCAAATAGTTTTTCAAAAATACTGACTTAACAGGAAAAAAATGTCAAGCTTACTTTTTTCAGACTAATATCTAGAGACTTAAAACATTATTGACTGTTCTTCTCTCCTTTTCTTTCTTTCTCCAACTTTTAATAGACTACAAACCTTAAATGAATAAAAGAATAAACAACCTCTACGTATGAAGACTCGAGATCCTTGTCGCCATGCCGGTTTCTAATTCCTGTTATTCGCGAAGTGGCAACTCGTCCACCTGTTCCCTTTATAAGGAAGGGGAATCGGTGAGAGAAGTCAGTGTAAGACTCATCGTTGTTATATCATCATGAAATTCCTAGTGAGTGACTTTGGTCTCGTTTTCTCTTTTCCCTCTAAGGTTAATTAAAACTTTTGATGAAATTGCTTCTTCCAATGTTTCTCTTTCGTAATCAAGAACAGCAAAGTTTCTCTCAGAAAAGCGAAAAATAATATATGCCAGTATGTTAGTATTCAACTAATTTTCATAATATAACTTTTTGTTTTTGAATAATTCTTGTTCCACTCACTAACCTTCTGTCTCGTTAAGTTCTCTTTCTCTCTCTCCCGCTTTCTCTCTTTCTTTCTCTCTCTCTATCACACACACACAAACTTCAAACTTCCTTCATCTAATTACGTGATGATGAATGCCATATTATAATGTTCTCTTATGACAGTGTACTTTGCAGCAAAACGTAAAACTATTGAGGTAAATATTCTCTGACCCTACGCCTTGTGTCCAGGTTCTGTTTGGCGTGATTGCCGCGGCCCTCGCTGCCCCCCTTCCCGGCGACAAGGTGGTTGCCGTGCACCATGGTGTGGCACCCGCTCCTCTCACCTACGGCGTGCACCATGGCGTGGCACCCGCTCCTCTCACCTACGGCGTGCACCATGGCGTGGCACCCGCTCCTCTGACCGTCGGCGTGCACCACGCTGTGGCTCCCGCTGCTGTGTCCTATGCTGCCCCTGCTGTGCACCACGCCGTGGCATACGCTGCTCCCACCCCAGTGGCACTGCCCCCGGCTGAGGTCAAGGTCCCTGTCACCCGAACCCACGTCGAGGTTCCCGTTCACCAGAAGGTCCACTATGGCAGCCAGAGCTACGTAGCCGGTGCCACCACCACCATCCACAAGCCGTCCCTGGCTGCCCCAGCCATTGCCCCGCCCTCCACTCTCCTGGCTAAGGTCAGCCACAATGCCCCCGAGCTCACCATCCAGCGCCAGGAAGTGCCCGTCGACAAGTTCACTCCCAACTTCGTTGACACTCCCTACCACGCTGGCACCATCGTCAAGTACACCGAACCCGAAGTGCGTGAGGTTAAGGTGCCCACCCCGTACGCCCAGCCCATCGCCGTGCCTCAGCCCGTGGCCGTGCCCCACCCCGTGGCCGTGCCCCACCCCGTGCCCGTCCGCCAGGAACTCCACTCCCTCACCGTCCACAACGCCGTGCCAGCCGTCCATGCCGTCCATGCCGTCCATGCCGTCCCAGCCGCCGTGGTCAAGGCCGACTATTAAGCCTTGAAGCCGGTGCAAAGCCGCAGATATTCACGTCACAAAAGAACCTCTTCTGATGTACATTTCTACCACACCAATTTTCCAATAAATGTACAAAATGCCTATGAAACACTTTTTGTTTCCCTGTATAGAAGAACAAAGCTCGGAGGAAATATTCACTTTCTAAAAGTAGCATGGTATCTAAACAGGATTAGTAATTATTTAAATTATTATTATCATGGATATGGTGATTTGGACAGTTATGGTAGCATTACCATTAATGGTGATGATGCCAATAGCAATAGTACCTGAAATACTAGCAATAATAATGGTGACTTTGGCTGTGTTTACTATCATTATCAACATTATGTCATCGGTAACGAATCCAAAAATATGAGGAGAGCGTGACTTTCAGAGTGTTTAGAAGGAGAACAGAAGTTTGAGTTTATGTTCAAGAAATCTAAATCCTTAAGCATCCGGGATATAAGCACGCAAGTGTAACATTATGTAATGAAAGGTTGCTAGGCTCCTCACTAAATTCAAACTAAGCGTCTGCTGGTGACCCTGTGCGTGACTATGACTTACGTCCATACGAACCGATCTCGTAAACGCTATGGAAAAACTGTTATCGGTGTTAGCTATAGGTCTATGCCTGATATATATTTCAGATAGTATAAAAAAAAATTGGGTTAGAATATAAAGGGAGATGTACATTTATTTACATTTACGAAATGTATATTGATCATTCTTCTTTTGAGTGCAGATTTTGTAAAAGTCAGCGAGATCTTATACTACTTACTTAGCCTCTCCCCCCCCCCCCAAAAAAAAAAAGAAAAAGAAAGAAAAAAATATACACACAGATTAATTAAACAGATAAATCTACACATAAATCAATTAACATTCTTTGCCAATAAAATGGATTAACATACATGATGTATAGACAGAGAAACACACTGAGGGATAAAAAGATGTACTAACATATAAAATGTATGCACATAGATAGAAGCCTATGTAGCGTATACTAATACACTTTCACACAAACACGCATTTTTCTGTGTATGTATGCATATAAATAGATTGATTGATAAACAAATTATGAATATAGATATACAGTAGATATGTACGTGCATATATTCTTTCTCGGTAAGTTCTCTCTCTCTCTCTCTCTCTCTCACACACACAATCACTTTCCTTGCTCTCATTATGTGATGATGAATACCAGAGTATGATGTTTTCCCATCAAAAAAGTTACATAAATGACTATCTATATTATGTCTAATTTGCTTGCCTTCTTCAATAATCAACGCTCAAAATATTTTTTCTTATCTAAATTTGTATTTGGATTGTCAGTTCTTGTGGTGAGTTCTCTGCTTGTAATATGGGGGTGTAACCTTTGTTTACTTGTTTATAGCTGCAGTAATTCGTGTAACAGGCACTCTATCATAAAGTTAATCTGTGTAGGCTTAGGGGTAGTGGCTATTCAGGAAAAGGGTCAAGCTAGGGGCTATTCCGGAAAAGGGGGCCACTAAGGGTTATTCAGGAAAAGGGTGCCACCAGGGACTCTTCCGGGAAAGGGTGCCATTTAAGGCTATTCAAGGAAAGGGTTACGTCAGAGCCTGTTCAGGGAAATAGTGCCGCTGATGGGACGACGTGGGTTTAGAGTGCCATCCCTGAAAAAATAGTTTGGGGAACCATCGCCATTCCAGCATGAAGAGGTTAATTGGGAAGAGTCTGGAATTGGGTTGTGATTTAGCCCAGTCTTTCTTACTTTGGTGAGTGGGTCATCCATGGTGAATGAAGAGTGAATGACACATGGATGGTGGATGAAGAGTGAATGACACATGGAGGGTGAATTAAGAGTGAATGACACATGGAGGGGGAATGAAGAGTGAATGACACATGGAGGGTGAATGAAGAGTGAATGACACATGGAGGGGGAATGAAGAGTGAATGACACATGGAGGGTGAATGAAGAGTGAATGACACATGGAGGGTGAATGAAGAGTGAATGACACATGGAGGGTGAATGAAGAGTGAATGACACATGAAGGGTGAATGAAGAGTGAATGACACATGAAGGGTGAATGAAGAGTGAATGACACATGAAGGATGAATGAAGAGTGAATGACACATGAAGGGTGAATGAAGAGTGAATGACACATGGAGGGTGAATGAAGAGTGAATGACACATGAAGGGTGAATGAAGAGTGAATGACACATGAAGGATGAATGAAGAGTAAGTCACACATGAATGAATGACTTGATTTACTCGGATATTTATACATTTCTATTTTTCGATACTTATAAAAGCATTGTATTCACCTTTGCCAGATGGGTGACGTCCACTTACCACAAGAAATAGATATAGAGATACTTACAGCTCGGCCGGGTCAAGCGTGGAAGTGTGGAAGCATGCTACCTCATGTGATAAATATATACAATCAGGAAACATTGTTCATGGGACTTTAATCCTAAGTTCTAAGGCTGTTCTTTCTTCCTTTAGATTTACGTAACAAGAAAAATACCATCATCTTTTCTGTGTTCATTTGGTACACCTAGTTCCCTTTTGATATCTCAGGATTTAAAAAATGCTTAGGAAATGAAAAAAGTTGATGGTAAGTAAAACAAATACACAAAGATGAATTATCAAAAACTTCAGGAATCTGATTTCGAGTGAATGAAATTGGATTCGAGGGCGAATGACACTCAAATAGTTTTTCAAAAATACTTATTTAACAGGAAAAAAATGTCAAGCTTACTTTTTTCAGACTAATATCTATAAATCTTCATCGTTATTGGCTGCTTTTCTCCTCCATTCATACTTTAAATAGACTACGAACCTAAAATGAATAAATGAATAAACATCCTCTACGTATGAAGACTCGAGATCCTTGTCGCCATGCCGGTTTCTGACTCCTATTATTCGCGAAGTGGCAACTCGTCCACCTGTTCCCTTTATAAAGGAGGGGAATCGGTGAGAAAAGTCAGTGTAAGACTCATCGTTGTTAAATCATCATGAAATTCCTGGTGAGTGACTTTGGTCTCGTTTTCTCTTTTCCCTCTAAGATTAATCAAAACTTTTGATGAAATTACTTCTTCAAATGTTTCTTTTTCCTAATCCAGAACAGCAAAGTTTCTCTCAGAAAAGCGAAAGATAATATATGTCAGTATGTTGGTATTCAACTAATTTTCACAATAAAACTTTTTGTTTTTTAATCATTCTTATTACTCTCTCTCTCCACCTTTCTCTCTCTCTATCTCTATCACTCACACAAAAACTTCAAACTTCCTTCATCTAATTACGTGATAATGAATGCCATAGTATAATGTTTTCTTGTCACGGTGTACTTTGCAGCAAAACGTAAAACTATTGAGGTAAATATTCTCTGACCCTATGCCTTGTGTCCAGGTTCTGTTTAGCGTGATTGCCGCGGCCCTCGCTGCCCCCCTTCCCGGCGACAAGGTGGTTGCCGTGCACCATGGTGTGGCACCCGCTCCTCTCACCTACGGCGTGCACCATGGCGTGGCACCCGCTCCTCTCACCTACGGCGTGCACCATGGTGTGGCACCCGCTCCTCTCACCTACGGCGTGCATCATAGTGTGGCACCCGCTCCTCTGACCGTCGGCGTGCAACACGCTGTGGCTCCTGCAGCTGTGTCATATGCTGCCCCTGCTGTGCACCACGCCGTGGCATACGCTGCCCCCACCCCAGTGGCACTACCCCCGGCTGAGGTCAAGGTCCCTGTCACCCGAACCCACGTCGAGGTTCCCGTTCACCAAAAGGTCCACTATGGCACCCAGAGCTACGTAGCTGGTGCCACCACCACCATCCACAAGCCGTCCCTGGCTGCCCCAGCCATTGCCCCGCCCTCCACTCTCCTGGCTAAGGTCAGCCACAATGCCCCCGAGCTCACCATCCAGCGCCAGGAAGTGCCCGTCGACAAGTTCACTCCCAACTTCGTTGACACTCCCTATCACGCTGGCACCATCGTCAAGTACACCGAACCCGAAGTGCGTGAGGTTAAGGTGCCCACCCCGTACGCCCAGCCCATCGCCGTGCCTCAGCCCGTGGCCGTGCCCCACCCCGTGGCCGTGCCCCACCCCGTGCCCGTCCGCCAGGAACTCCACTCCCTCACCGTCCACAACGCCGTGCCAGCCGTCCATGCCGTCCATGCCGTCCCAGCCGCCGTGGTCAAGGCCGACTATTAAGCCTTGAAGCCGGTGCAAAGCCGCAGATATTCACGTCACGCAAGAACCTCTTCTGATGTACATTTCTACCATATCAATCTATTAATAAACATTGAAAATGCCAGCGACATACCTCTTATTCCTATGCAGAAGAGCGAATTTCGGGAGAAATATCTTCCTAAAATGGTACAGCATAATATCAAGGTTAGTAAAAACGATATTGAGGAATATCATCATGAATAAGGTTGACATTTGCAATGGTGGCATTAATAAGCCGGTGAAAAGCCAGGTATTCACAACACGTCATGACTTTTCTCAAATCAATGAGTTCGTGCGTCCCAATTAGAATAGATGTTTGAAGGACACGTAAACATTATGAACACAATTTCCCTATATTTTCTAATGGCTGTCTAATGGCTCTTTGTTATTGTATATATTTCAACTGAACAAGCTATAGCTCTAGATCTAAATGAGAAAAAAAGCGAGTCGCCAAAATTACGGTTCCTCAAAGAGGGGTTTTCTGCTTCTTCAGTTTTGTGTATTTCTCCATTTTTTTCCTTTTTGGTTGTATCTGTATGATTTGATTTTAGCATCTGGTTATTTGAATATCATCTGTGTATGTGTGTCTGTATGTTTGCTTCTCAAAAATTTTAACACGGCTTTTTTCTTTGTTTAGTCTTTAGTTATTTGAACGTATTTTTTCCTTTAATTTCCTATCTGGTATATAGTTTTTGCACTATGTTTGTATGCATCTATTCTATTGGTTCTTTATTTCACACAAACCTTTACTAACTTTTGAAATATTGTTCTTTACGAGAACTCTGGACTCAACAGGGAATCGTTCTTCTGTAAATCAGTATTCCCATACCACTGTATTCACTGCAGTTATATTCGTATTCATCACTAACCTTTCTCTTCGTTAATTAAATAGATGAACTGAAAAATGTACAAAGAAATGGCTATGTTCCGCACGATTATTAATTGGCATAATCTAGAATTGCGATTTAATGATTTTAAAAAAAATCTTATTCGAACCAAAAGTCTTATATCATTTTTACATAAAAAAAAGAATTCTGAATAAACAGTGATTTTCTACCTTCGTGTATATTCTAGATTCCTCTTTCTCGTAAGTTATTTTTGTTTTTATGATTGATTTTACTAGTTGCGATTCAGCTGTTGCAACAATATTTCTGATTTCATAGCATTAGTATAACCACCCTTGCATCTAACAATCTTGCGAGTAAAGGTAACTTATGACGTCTTAATGATCCTACATCTGCATCCACATTGGCGACATTTGAAAACAGCTATAAACATTTCGGTCAACATTTGAATACATATCTACAACATATACGTAACAGTGCTTGTAAGACTATTGGCACTATATAAGCAACAAGAGTCGTCTTAGGGTGGGCGTCCAAATTAGCTGTTGCTAGTTTGGACGCCCTCTGTGTCTGCCCACATGTGTGCCCCGACCACGTTGACTCGTCCACACTAGAGTTTCCAAAACATAATCTACAAATCGCCAATACTGTAGCATCACATGCCTACTAAGTTGTATTTCGTGTTGTCGGCGCATTTTGTCTCTGGTGTGGATGCAACTCGGTACTTCTATTTTGATGTGAATTGTTAATACGTGATTGCACATTCACCAGCATATACTACCAATCTGTGCTTATGTTTGGTGTGGAAGAAGTATGTTGACATATTCTGAAACTAAGCATATGGTTTGGTTTTGTTCTATTTTTGAGTATGATTCACTCTTCTTCCTCAAAACATTGGGTGGGCATACAATTCACTCTTCAAAATTGTTTATTAGTCAGTCTCATTATCGTTGTTGCTGTCATCATGTATTCGACTACCATTATTGTTGTTGCTACGTTTACTGCGAATAATGTCATTATATCAGTATCATCACCACTCTCGTAACTATCAAACTAAGCCCTTCTGAGTTTTATTGTTCGGACACTGTTTCCAAAGCTGCAATGAATATCTTCTCGTTTACATTCGAGAATAAGGAATAAGTATAAGGAATAAGAGGTGTGTCGCTGGCATTTTAAATGTTTATTAATAAATTGGTATGGTAGAAATGTACATCAGAAGAGGTTCTTGCGTGACGTGAATATCTGCGGCTTTGCACCGGCTTCAAGGCTTAATAGTCGGCCTTGACCACGGCGGCTGGGACGGCATGGACGGCATGGACGGCTGGCACGGCGTTGTGGACGGTGAGGGAGTGGAGTTCCTGGCGGACGGGCACGGGGTGGGGCACGGCCACGGGGTGGGGCACGGCCACGGGCTGAGGCACGGCGATGGGCTGGGCGTACGGGGTGGGCACCTTAACCTCACGCACTTCGGGTTCGGTGTACTTGACGATGGTGCCAGCGTGGTAGGGAGTGTCAACGAAGTTGGGAGTGAACTTGTCGACGGGCACTTCCTGGCGCTGGATGGTGAGCTCGGGGGCATTGTGGCTGACCTTAGCCAGGAGAGTGGAGGGCGGGGCAATGGCTGGGGCAGCCAGGGACGGCTTGTGGATGGTGGTGGTGGCACCGGCTACGTAGCTCTGGCTGCCATAGTGGACCTTCTGGTGAACGGGAACCTCGACGTGGGTTCGGGTGACGGGGACCTTGACCTCAGCCGGGGGCAGTGCCACTGGGGTGGGGGCAGCGTATGCCACGGCGTGGTGCACAGCAGGGGCAGCATAGGACACAGCTGCAGGAGCCACAGCGTGTTGCACGCCGACGGTCAGAGGAGCGGGTGCCACGCCATGGTGCACGCCGTAGGTGAGAGGAGCGGGTGCCACGCCATGGTGCACGCCGTAGGTGAGAGGAGCGGGTGCCACACCATGGTGCACGGCAACCACCTTGTCGCCGGGAAGGGGGGCAGCAAGGGCCGCGGCAATCACGCCAAACAGAACCTGGACACAAGGCGTAGGGTCAAAGAATATTTACCTCAATAGTTTTACGTTTTGCTGCAAAGTACACTGTGGCAAGAGATCATTATACTATGGTATTCATCATCACGCAATTAGATGAAGGAAGTTTGAAGTTTGTGTGTGAGTGACAGAGAGAGATAAAGAGAGAGAGAAGGAGAAAGAGAACTGAACGAGGCAGAAGGTGAATGGTGAATGGAACAAGAATTATTCAAAAACAAAAAGTTATATTATGAAAATTAGTTGAATACCAACATACTGGCATATATTATTTTTCGCTTCTCTGAGAAAAAATTTGCTTTTCTAGATTACGAAAAAGAAACACATTTGAAGAATTTCATCAAAAGTTTTAATTAACCTTAGAGGGAAAAGAGAAAACGAGACCAATGTCACTCACCAGGAATTTCATGATGATTTAACAACGATGAGTCTTACACTGACTTCTCTCACCGATTCCCCTCCTTTATAAAGGGAACAGGTGGACGAGTTGCCACTTCGCGAATAATAGGAGTCAGAAACCGGCATGGCGACAAGGATCTCGAGTCTTCATACGTAGAGGATGTTTATTCATTTATTTATTTAAGGTTTGTAGTCTATTAAAAGTTGGAGAAAGAAAGAAAAGGAGAGAAAAGCAGTCAATAACGATGAAGATTTTTAGATATTAGTCTGAAAAAAGTAAGCATGGTATTCTGTTAAATCAGTATTTTTGAAAAACTATGTGAATATCATTCGCCCTCGAATCCAATTTCATTCACTCGAAATTAGATTCCTGAAGTTTTTTGTAATTCATCTTTGTGTATTTGTTTTACTTACCATCAACTATTTCATTTCCTAAGCATTTTTTTAAAATCCTGAGATATCAAAAGGGAACTAGGCGTACCAAATGAACACAGTAAAGAAGATGATATTTTTCTTGTTACGCAAATTTAAAGGAAGAAAGAACAGCCTTAGAACTTAGGATTAAAGTCCCATGAACAATGTTTCCTGACTGTATATATTTATCACATGAAGTAGCATGCTTCCACACTTCCACGCTTGGCCCGGGCCAGCTGTAAGTATCTCTATATCTATTTCTTGTGATAAGTGGACGTCATCCATCTGGCAAGGGTGAATGACAATGCTTTTATACGATAGAAAAATGGAAATGTATAAATATCCGAGTAAATCAAGTCGTTCACCCTTCATGTGTCAGTCACTCTTCCTTCACCCTTCATATGTCATTCACTCTTCATTCATCTTTCATGTGTCATTCACTCTTCCTCCATCCTTCATGTTTCATTCACTCTTCATTCATCTTTCATGTGTCATTCACTCTTCCTCCATCCTTCATGTTTCATTTACTCTTCCTTCTTCCTCCATGTGTCATTCACTCTTCATTCACCTTGGATGACCCACTCACCAAAGTAAGAAAGACTGGGCTAAATCACTTCCCAATTCCAGACACTTCCCAATTAACCTCTTCATGCTGCAATAGCGATGGTTTACCAAACTATTTTTTTCAGGGATGGCACTCTACACCCACGTCGTCCCTTCAGCGGCACTCTCTCCCTGAATAGGCTCTGGCGTAACCCTTTCCCTGAATAGTCCCTTGTGGCACCCTTTTCCTGAATAGCCCTTAGTGGCACTCTTTTCCTGAATGGCTTTTAGTGGCACCCTTTTACTGATTAGCCCCCAGCGATACCCTCATCCTGAATAGCCTCTAGCGTAACCCTTTTCCTGAATAACCCTTAGTGACACCCTTTTCTAGAAGAGTCCCTAGTGGCACCCTTTTCCTGAATAACCCTTAGTGACACCCTTTTCTAGAAGAGTCCCTAGTGGCATCCTTTTCCTGAATAACCCTTAGTGACACCCTTTTCTAGAAGAGTCCCTAGTGGCATCCTTTTCCTGAATAACCCTTAGTGACACCCTTTTCTAGAAGAGTCCCTAGTGGCACCCTTTTCCTGAATAACCCTTAGTGGCACCCTTTTCCTGAATACCCACTAGTGGCACCCTTTTCCTGAATAACCCTTGGTAACACCCTTTTCCCTAAATAGCCCCTAGTGGCACCCTTTTCTAGAAGAGTCCCTAGTGGCACCCTTTTCCTGAATAGCCCCTAGCGTGACCCTATTCCTGAGTGCATCATCGCCTGTTACACGAATTACTGCTGCTATAAACAAATAAACAAAGGTTACACACCCATATTGCAAGCATAGAACTCACCACAAGAACTGACAATCCAAATACAAATTTAGATTTTGAGCGTTGATTACTGAAGAAGGCAAGCAAAATAGACAGAATATAGATAGACATTTATGTAACCTCTTTGATGGGAGAACATCATACTCTGGTATTCATCATCACATAATGAGAGCAAGGAAAGTGATTGTGAGAGAAAGAGAGAGAGAGAGAGAGAGAACTTAACGAGAAAGAATGTAAGTACGTATATATCTACTGTATATCTATATTCATAATTTGTTTATCAATCAATCTATTTATATGCATGCATACACAGAAAAATGCGCGCGCGTATGTGTGTGTGAAAGTGTGTTAGTATACGCTACATAGGCTTCTATCTATGTGAATACATTTTATATATTAGTACATCTCTTTATCTCTTAGTGTGTTTGTCTGTCTAAACATCAAGTATGTCAAACCATTTTATTGGCAAAGGATGTTATTTGATTTGTGTGTAGATTTATCTGTTTAATTAATCTGTGTATCTTTTTTTTTTTTTTTTTTTTTTTTTTTTCGTAAATCATCATATCGTATGACACCAGAATTCTATCCATATTTTGGCCCTGTCGGTGACCTTTTGTAGGTCTGGTGGACGAATACTGACAGGGCTTCTTGGGCAATTAGAAAGGATACGGTCCATTTCTTGGAGAGGGAACCCGCAATCACCCGTAGTGGACGTGGCAAAACCCCATTTTGTTCAATTATCCCTAGTTTTTCCGACACCGGATCTGGCGCGGTTAAGGGTGCACCATTCTTTCCTACCAAGGTTTGTACCTTTTGGTAGTTTTTCTTTCGGTTTTGGGATGTTAGGATGTTCTGGTCCCAAGATTTCATTTTCCCTCCATTTATTCATTCTGTAGTGCCTTGGAGTTATACCGTCGGGCAGCCTTTCGACTGTGGTGAAACTTTTCCTAGATCTTAGTCTAGTCGGGGGTGGTACATGGGAGTAAAGCGGGTGACGATCGTCCTGCTCTTGCTTACGTTTTTCCAATTTGGTGCTAGTTTCTCTTCTCAGGGCTGGAGGTGGAATACCTGAGAGTCTATGGACAAAATTCACTGGTGTAGGTCTCAATGCACCAGTTATGACACGGCAAGCTTCGTTTAGGATTGGATCGATTTTGTTGGCATGTGAGGATCGAGACCACACTGAGACACAGTATTCTGCTGTGGAATAGCACAGAGCCAGGGCAGCTGTCCTTAATGTCCTAGGGTCTGTGTCCCATTTCGTTCCAGCCAGTTTTTTAACAAGATTAAGGCGTGAAGAAACCTTTTTCTGAAGTCTTTCTACGAGTGAATTAAATATGAGCATCCTATCAAGGGTTTTACCCAGGTAGGTGGGGTGCTCATGATGAATGAGGGATTTACCACTCCAATCGATGTTGAGCTTTCGGGAGGCCTCACGGTTGTTATGGTGAAATGCACATACTTTAGTTTCCCCTGGGTTGGGATTTAATGACCAGTCCTCATAATATCTCCCAGTTACATTGAGTGCCTCTGTCAAAGTCGCCTCAATATCTTCAAAGTTCTTGGCTTGGGTGGCCACGCAAAGATCATCAGCATAGATGAATTGTTTTGTATTGGGATAGGAAGGCTGGTCATTGGTGTAGATGTTGAAAAGCAAAGGGGACAACACTGAGCCCTGTGGGAGTCCGTTCTTTTGACTTCTCCATCTGCTCTTTCTACCATCCATTTCGACATAGAATCGTCTGTTGTTGAGTAGAGTCCTTAGGACATTAACCGTCTGTCCATTTATCC
>NW_028234423.1:31989108-31991608 GCF_977035675.1 Penaeus japonicus | reverse complement strand
GGACATGAAAATAACATCAATCAGAGACAAGATAGAATCAGCAGAGCTGACTAAGACGATAAACAAGAAGAAAGAGGATGTACGCAAATTTAACATACGAAAAATAAACGAAGCTCTGTTCGCCGGCACCAGCTTTAAGGCAACAAAGAGGAAGCTCGGAATAGGGAAAAACCAAATGTATGCAGTAAAGAAACCCAATGGAGAGGTGACATATAATAAAAATGAAATTATCAAAGTAAAAGAAGACTTCTATCGCGACTTATACCACTCAAACGATCAACTACGAAGACAAACACAATAATTAGAGACGTTCCAAACATTACGGTAGAGGAAGTAAATAGGGCACTAAAAAGCATGAAAAGAGGAAAAACACCAGTAGAAGACGGCATTAGTGTAGATCTTATTCAAGATGCAGGAGAGATTGCGGCAGTAAAACTGGCCAATCTTTTTAACAGCGTCGGCAGCACTCTGAAATCCTGGAAAAACGCAGTAATGATTGTAATGCACAAAAAGGGGGACACAAAAGACTTCAAGAATTGCCGATCTACGAGGCTCCTTTCAGTAATCTATAAACTGTTCACAAAAATCATCCAGCCCGTATCACCGATACATTAGATTCAAAACAACCCAGGGAACAGGCAGGGTTCCGCAGCGGATTCTCAACTACAGACCATATCCACACACTAGCACAAATAAAAGAGAAAACAAAACGAATATAAGAAGCCCCTATGTATGGCATTCGTAGATTATGAAAAGGTATTCGATTCGGTAGAGATATCTACAGTACTAAATTACTAATTCGTAAACAAGGAGTAGAGGAAATATATTGCAGATCATTAGAGGATATTTGTAGAGATGGTACAGCGACCATCAAAATCCACGTAGAAACCAATAAAATACCAATAAAAAAGGGTGTTAGGCAGGGTGACAACATCTCACCGAAGCTGTTTACAACTTGCTTGGAGGAAGTATTCAAAAAGTTAGATTGGAAGGAGAAAGGGATTAAAATAGGGAATGAGCACTTAAGCAATTTAAGATTTGCAAATGACATTGTTCTTTTCGGCGAGTCAGCAGATGAATTACAACAATTACTAAGCGATTTAAATAGGGAAAGTCTGAAAATTGGCCTTAAAATGAACATGTAAAAGACTAAAGTCATACTCAACAGTCGAACCCCAGTTAAGCAAATACAAATACAGGGCGAGTTACTAGATGCAGTGAACGAGTATGCATACCTAGGGCAACTCATCAAGACGAGTACATCCTGCGATGCCGAGATAAAACGGCGAATCAGGCTAGGTTGGAGTGCCTTCGGTACGCATAGTAATATATTACGAGGTAGTCTGCCACTATGTCTAAAGAGAAAGATGTGTGTGTGTGTGTGTGTGTGTGTGTAGTATAATAGTTATATATATTATAGATATATATATATTATATAATACATATATATATATCATACATACATACCTACATACATAATACCTACATATATATATATAAATATATATATATATATATATATCATATATATATCACATATACATATATTTGCGTGTGTGTGTGTGTGTGTGTGTGTGCGTGTGTGTGTATTCACATATACTTATATGTGTGCGGGTGTGTGTGTGTGCATATCTTTGTGCATGTAAAGATACATACACATTTATATTTCGATACGCAATAGTATAGTTACCCAATAAACGTTACATTTTCTATGAGAGCATTTGTCATATGTAGGGGTGACTAATGTTTTTGGAAGATTTTGAGAGAATTGAACATTCCAATCATTTCAGATATCTAAATATTCAGTATATTAACTAACACGCACAATGATTCTCAATCACTGATAAAAAACACACAAAGATATATGCAAATGATTATTCAAACATACACAGTTTTCATTCGAGTTCCTAAACGCACAAACTCCTACACATACATACACGCATGTTTTATGTATGTAACAAGATGTCTGTTAATTTATGTTTACACTAGTGACTCCTTGAAGTCTCATTTTCTGTTTGTCCAGTACATTCCGTTTTCTTCTGTTTACGATCAAATCCTATGCAAAACTGATTCAATTGCAGAATTGGATTGTTTTATATAAGATTGTGCTATTTTGTTACTTTATTTTTATTTTATGTACACATAAAGTAATCCTTCTGATCATGCAGCTAAATAAAGAAGAATGAAAAAGGAGGAAGTCTCGGTGTTTTTGTCCCAAAATATCGAAGTCAAAAACAACGTGCTCACACATAACCAAAAACACATACTCTACTAACCACTACACACACACATTTGCACACACGTACACAATCACACATGCACTCACATACACACAGTCACAATCGGTTTTTGCTCAAAATCATGTTACATCACGCACCGCATTTGTGACTTCATAAGACAAATGATTCCATGTTTCGGACATACGAGACCTTTTCAGAAAGACGACATCTTTCCAAGGTCTATGGATTTGGCGACTTCCCTATCAACAAGCCACAAGTTC
>NW_028234423.1:31976608-31979108 GCF_977035675.1 Penaeus japonicus | reverse complement strand
TGAGAGAGAGGGAAGGAGGGAGGGAGAGGGAGAGGGAGGGAGGGAGGGAGGGAGAGGGAGGGAGGGAGAGAGAGCGAGATTGGGAGGGAGGGAGAGGAGGGAGGGAGGGAGAGTGAGAGGAGTGAAGAGGGAGGGAGAGGAGAGGAGGGAGGGAGAGTGAGGGAGAGAGAGGGAGGGAGGGAGGGAGGATAGGGAGGGGGAGGGAGGAGAGGAGAGTGAGAGGGAGAGGAAGGAGGAGATGGGAGGAGGGAGGGAAGGAGAGAGAGAGCTAGAGGAAGGAGGGGTGAGAGGGAGGGAGGGAAAGGGTAGAGGGAGAGAGGGAGGTGAGGGAGAGTGAGAGGGAGGAGGGAGTGCGCGGAGGGCGAGGGGGGGAAGGCGGAGTAGAGTGGAGGGAGGGAGGGAGAGTGATGCGGGGTGAGGGAGGGAGGGTGAGCGTGAGAGTCGGAAAGGAGGGCGGGAGAGTGAGAGGGGGAAAGGAGGGATGTGAGGTGACGGGGCGGAAAGGAGGGAGGGAGAGTGAGAGGGAGGAAAGGAGGGAGGGAGAGTGAGAGGGAGGAAAGGAGGGAGGGAGAGTGAGAGGGAGGAAAGGAGGGAGGGAGAGTGAGAGGGAGGGAGGGAGGGAGGGTGAGTGAGAGGGAGGGAGGGAGAGGGAGAGGGAGGGAAGGAGGGAGGGAGAGTGAGAGGGAGGGAAGGAGGGAGGGAGAGTGAGAGGGAGGGAGAGTGAGAGGGAGGGAGGGAGGGAGGGAGGGAGGGAGAGAGAGAGAGGGAAGGAGGGAGAGTGAGAGGGAAGGAGGAAGGAAGAAAATGAGGAAGGAAGGAGGAAGGAAGAAAATGAGGAAGGAAGGGAGGGAGGGAGGGAGGATGGATAGATAGATAGATATTGGCGAGTTCTGCGACTCCAGTTCTCCCTGGCCTTACTCGAAACACATTTCGGAACATATGAAACCTTCGGAATACTTGTTTTATCCCACTAATCTTTAGAAACAACAGGGTCGAGCATCTATGTTTCAGTTTCGAGGCCAACAGAAACGTTTGGCGATCATGTTGGTAAGGACACGTAAATGTGGCTTTACATATAGAAACTTACTGAAGCGGGGGAAAAAAGTGTACCCAAAATATTACAAGAAAAATCATGATTTGAATATTATTATGCGTTCTCATGTCTTTAGTGATTGCGTGCTAGTGTCAGATATTAGAAAATATATCATTATTCATTATCATTGCAGATGTTAGAAAAGTTATGATAATGATAACGATAACGGTATTAAGAAGTATATTTACGGAGATAAAATTTAGCAGGATAGGTTTACGACAGTGGGTCTCCTTTCAAGTCGCAACTGCTCAAACATCCGTTTATTTCCAAAACGTCTTAAAACTGAGATGACTTTTGCTTTAATTAACATCAGTCTTCACATCGCAGGAACAAAATAGTGTCGAGAAGGATAGTCTAGCACCGTTCAAAGCAAGAATGCCAATTTTTACATTTTTATTTTATAATAGATTGTTTCATCCAGTTTCTTTTTTTTAGCGGCCGTACCATGCACATGCACGATTGCACGTCCATCTACAAGCAAACTTAATAGCGTTGTTGCCTCATAACTCATGAAGCTAAAGCATGGACGGTGCCATCTCGTGTTTCCGAATTTCCTCCCGACTCTTGGAATGAAAAGGAAATATCAATGAAATTAGTATCATGTTATGGATCATACAGAATTCTCGTGAAGTGAAAAACCTTGTTCTAACTGACTTTTCCAGCGAAAACCAAAGGGTCATCGCCATCTCAGCAACAGCGTCAACCGTCATCAAAAGGTAAACCGAATTTACACGTGTTAATGTAACTTTATACTGTTTGAACCGTTGGGTAAAAGTGATGATGATGATACGGCGATCTGGAGGGCGTCTGGGAATCCGAAAAAGGGAGCACAGTTATCTACAGAGGGTTCGGGGTTCGAAACTCCCTACTTCGGAAACGCGGCATTCGAAATGGGATCAGCAGGGAACAGAACCTCCGAGTTGGGAGAAGTTTAAAGTTTCCGGGTGTTACAACGATCAAAATTTTGGATTTTTTTTTTTTTTTCGTTTTCAGGATTTTTTTTTCTTTTCTTTTCGTTGGTTCGTGTGTGCGTTCCGTGACCGATGCTTGCTTCGTGTGTTTCGTGTTCACGCTCATTTATTTATTTTATTTTTTTTTTTTATTTTTTTTTTTTTTTTAATTACATTCTTGGCTCGGGTTTCCCAGTTTTCACCTTTCTCTACATTTTCAAATACGTATCTTAGCTCTTTTTTTTATTATACTCTTTTAAAAATCTTTTGAGTGTGTTTATTGAACGCTTTCGCAGACCCCCCCCTCCCCCCAAAAAAAAAGAAAAGAAAAAAAAAAAAAACAGATTTATAGGCTGGTGTAACAGGAACTGAATTGTCATTTCCAAATTTCTTACTCACACAAAATAACACAAAATCGACACACAAGTGAAAAACCATTATTAGATTGTTGTGCGAA
>NW_028234423.1:31962380-31964880 GCF_977035675.1 Penaeus japonicus | reverse complement strand
AGAGAGTAAGAGAGAGAGAGAGAGAGAGAGAGAGAGAGAAGAGAGAGAGAGAGAAGAGATGAGAGAAGAGAGAGAGAGTGAGATGTAAGAGATAGAGGAGTATGTATAGAGTAGAGCGGGGAGAAGTATATATGTAGGGGTTATTTTTATATTTTGTATTTGAGATTGTTAATATAATTATATACATATGTATATTGTATATAATATTAATATTTATATATATATATATATATATAATATTCTCTTATATATATATTTATTTTATTATCTATCTTTTCTATATTATATCATATGATTATACATATAATTATATGTCTGCATGTATGTATTGCATGTATATATGCATAGTATATTGTTGTATATATATATATATATATATATATATATATTATATAATATATTTATTTATATATATATATGTATATAATATATATATATAAGTATATATAATATATATATATAATATATATATAAGATATATATAGAATAATATATATATATAACATATTCATATATGTTACATATACAATATAGCATTATCTTATATGTGCACCAACAAAAACACAAACAATATATATATAAATATATAATATATATATATATATATCTATTATATATAATAATATTATATATATATAATATATATATATATAATGTGTGTGTGTGTGTATACTAACTCACAAACGAATGAATAAACGCACACTCACACACACACACACACACACACACACACACACACACATACACATACGCATACACACACACACACACACACATACGTGCGTGCACTCACAAACACTCATTCATAAGCCTCTACACAAACAAACACGCGAAAACACACACACACACACACACACACACACACACACACACACACACACATACATACACATATACTAACTCACAAACAAATGCATAAACGCACACTCACACACACACACACACATACACACACACACACACATACGTACGTGCACTCACAAACACTCATTCATAAGCCTCTACCCAAAGAAACACGCGAAAATACACACACACACACGCACACACACACACACACACACGCACACACACACACGCACACACTCTCTCTCTCTCTCTCTCTCTCTCTCTCTCTTTCTCTCTCTCACACAAACACACACACACATACACATACTAACTCACAAACGAATGCATAAACGCACACTCACACACACACACATGCACACACACAGACGGACAGACACACACACACACCTACACACATACACACACACACACACACACACACACACACACACACACACACACACACACACACACACACACACACACACACACACATACACATACGCATACACACATACACACATAGGTGCGTGCACTCACAAACACTCATTCATAAGCCTCTACACACTCTCTCTCTCTCTCTCTCACACACACACACACACACACACACTCACTCTCTCTCTCTGTCTCACACACACACACACACATACACAATTTATAATACTAAACCATCACAAACGAATGCCCACGGTGTTAAAGTTTCGTAGTTGTAAACACACACTCCACACACACACATATTACACACACACATACGGTGACGTGCTTTTTTGCAATCACTGTTGGTTTTGTTGCAACTTGTTGCACTCACAAACACTCAGTCTCCTCCTAAGCCTCTACACAGGAAAAGAAAGAGAAGAAACACGTCCGTGAACGAAAGAACGGGGAACGAGGGACGAAAACACACACACAACAACTAACACACACCAAACACTACAAAACACACACACACACTCACTCACTCACCACACACACTCACTCTCTCACACTCACCACACACACACACACACACTCTCTCTCTCTCTCTCTCATTCACCACACACACATACATACACTCTCTCTCTCTCTCTCTCTCTCTCTCACACACACACCAACACAACAACACACACACTCTCTCTTCAACTCATCTCTCTCTTACACACACACACACAAACACTCTCTCTCTCTCTCTCTCACATAACACACACACTCCACACACATTATACTAACTCACAAAACGAAATGCATAAACACACACAACATTCCACAAAACCACACACACACAAGGGACACAAGACAACACACACACACACACACACACACACACACACATACGCACACACACACACACACACATACGTGTGTGCACTCACAAACACTCATTCATAAGCCTCTACACAAAGAAACACGCGAAAACACACACACACACACACACAAACACACAGACACACACACACACACACTCACACACACACACACACACACACACACACTCTCTCTCTCTCTCTCACACACACACACACACACTCTCTCTCCTCATCTTCTCTCCACTCTCTCTCTCTTCCCTACGCGTCTCACCAATACACATACTCTCTTCTCTCTCAAACTCCACCTCCTGTCAGCTTCGAACTCAATATCTCTCTCAACAAAACTCTCTCCCTCCTCTCTCCCCTCTCACGTCTTCCTCTCCGTCTCTACT
>NW_028234423.1:31930083-31932583 GCF_977035675.1 Penaeus japonicus | reverse complement strand
TTATTATTATTATCATTATTATTATTATTATTATTACTATTATTATTATTATTATTATCATCATTATAACAATAATGATAATATTGATAATAATAATAATAATAATAATAATACTAATAATAATAATAATAATAATAATAATGATAATAATAACAATAATAATAATAATAACAACAACAACAACAACAATAATAATAATAATAATGATAATGATGATAATAATAATGATGATGATAATAATAATAACAATAGTAATAATAATTATAATAATAATAATGATAATAATGATAACAAGGGCAATAGTAATAAACGAAAATGATAATAATTATGATAATAATCATAACGATAATGATGGTAGTAATAATAAAGATAATGATAATAATAATGATAATAATAATAATAATAATAATAATAATAATAATAATAATGATAATAATAATAATAATAATAATAATAATAATAACAATAATTATAATGATAATAATAATAATAATAATAGTAATGATGATAATAATAAAGAAATAATAATAACAATAATAATAATAATAATAATAATAATAATAATGATAATAATAATAATAACAATAATAATAATAGTAATAATAATAATAATAATAATAATGATAATATAAATAACAATAGTAATAATGATGATGATGACAATCATACAAATGATAATGATAATCATAATAATAATACTAATAATAAAGATGATAATCATAATAATGATAATCATGCTAATGGCAATAATGATAATAATCCTAATAATAGCAGTAATGATGATAACAAGATGATACTAATTGTAATACTTTTAAAGATATCAATAACAATATGGATAATAAGGAGGACGATGATGATAATGATAGTAATTACGATAATGATAATAATGATGATAACAATGATAAGGGTGATAATGATAATGATAGTTACAACAATGATGATAATAGTAATAATGATAATGATAATACTAATTATAATAACAGTGATAATAATGACAATGATGATCAGGGTAATAACAGTAACAAGAACAACAACAACAATGAAAAGAACAATGACAAAAACAACTTGCAACAATATCCAATGCATAATACACTTTCCCCCCCCTTTTACTTCCGCCCGCCCTAGTGGCCCTGCTTCCATTACTAAAACACCAAATTCATAAAACACGAAAATATCAAATACAATCCAACACAAAGTAGTTCCAGTAAAAAAAAAAAAAAAAAAAAAAAAAAAAAAAAAAAAAAAAAAAAAAAAAGGGGGGGGGGGGGGGAAAAAAAAAAAAAAAAAAAAAAAAAAAAAAAAAAAAAGGGAGACGAATATATGCATTGGTTATCGTGGCTCCTTCGTAGCTATGTGCTGTGGCGCCTGGATGTCTTGAGGCGTTTGTTCATAGCGCTGGCCACGCCTTTATCGGTCGGTCTTTTACCTGTTCCTTCTTTCTTCCTGTGAGCTTTAGTGAGCTCTTCGTCTCTCGGTTGACAGTGGTTTGTTCTTCTTTGGGGTGTTGGGTGTGTGTTTGTATGTTGTTGTTTTTTTGTGTGTGTGTGTTTGTGTATTATCATCTTCATCTTTACCGTCATCATCGCCATCACGATAAAATGGTTATCATCATTATCATTATCATCATCATTTTTATTATCCTCATCCTCCTTGCCATTCTCCTCCTCCTCCTCATCATCATCATTATCATCAACACCATCATCATCATCATCATCATCAACACCATCATCATCATCACCATCATCATCACCACCATCACCATTACCATCCGCATTTCACCATCACACTACCCCTCCCTTCTGCATCACACCACCACAAGAGCTAAAAGGTCCTCACACACTCGTCCTTCCCCTTCTATCCAACCGAGCCAATCCTACACCCTCCCCCTCCCCCCCTTCTATCCTACCGTCTCCCCCTACCCTTGCCCTGCCCCCCTCCCCCCCTCCACACAATGACTGATGGTGTGATGGAGTCTGGGCCACTGATATGATGATGGAAAAGGGACAAGGAGAGCTTAGGCTAAAAGTCCAGCGAGCTAATATGGCGATGGGGGGGGAGGTAGTGAAAGAGGGAGTGTGAGTGCCGAAGAGTTCAAGCACGGGTGTTCATGGCTGTGCAGGGACGTCACTAAGGGCCGCATGGCTTTTAGGGAGTACCATGAGGGTGCCATGAGGGCTGAAGGATAGTAGGAAATGCCAAAGGAGGAGGGGAGTGTGTGTGTGTGGGTGGGGGGTGGGGGGGGAAACCGTGCCAAACAATGAGGAGGAAAAAAAAAAAAAAAAGAGCAAGGCGTGACATTGTGGAGGGGCGTGGGTATTCGAAAGAGAAAGTAGAGCGGGCGTGGATATGCTGAGGGAAGAGTAGAGTGGGCGTGGGTGTGCTAAGGGGAGAGTAAAATGGGCGTAGACATGCGAAAGTGGGCGTTTTCATGCTGAGAGCAGAGTGGGCGAGAGTATGCGGAGGAAAGAGGAGAGGGTGTATCTATGCAGAGAGTATAGTG
>NW_028234423.1:31920083-31922583 GCF_977035675.1 Penaeus japonicus | reverse complement strand
TGCATAGTCTATTTTAAATGTGTGACGATTAAAAAAAAAATTAAATGAGAGACATGCAGTGTAATTGTGCGGATTATATTGAAAATTACGTAACATTTTTTTAATCCACTCAAACACACAGAAACAAAGCATTTAACGAGGAAATATTGTGACCAGTAAAGAACGCCGATATAATACGATGGTGAGATGAATTAAAGTCCAGTCTTCAAGAATATGAACAAAAAAGAATATATAAAAAAATATGAACAAAAATAATATATAAAAAAAAGAATATGAACAAAAAAGAATATATAAAAAAATAATATGAACAAAAAGAATATATAAAAAAAATATGAACAAAAAGAATATATATAAAAAAGAATATGAACAAAAAGAATATATAAAAAAGAATATGAACAAAAAGAATATATAAAAAGAAGAATATGAACAAAAAGAATATATAAAAAAAGAATATGAACAAAAATAATATATAAAAAAGAATATGAACAAAAAGAATATATAAAAAAAAGAATATGAACAAAAAATATGAACAAAAAATGATAAGAAGACGAAGGAAGAAACGGATGAAGTGACAGTGCCAAAAGAGATGCTGCAGTGAAACCGTGACGGAAAAGCAAGGCTGCAGAGTGTGTGAGACAGTGATTGAATTTATGAAGAAGCATCATTTGCATAGAATGACGTGGCGTGTTGCAAAATTAACGCTGGAAGTTGTATGGAGTGACAGATATTATGACAGACATTCGCCAGTGTTACAATAATCGAGTCCATGACAGTGCAGCATTTGTAAGGCATAGAGACATATCATGACATTCTGACAGTCATATTGTTGCACAAGTGGAAGTTTCAGAACTAAAACGGCAGAGGTGACACCGTGTCATAATTGAATGAGATTTGTATCAGCTTTTGGAATGTACTCGAAAGTGTATAATTACTTTGAGACTAAATCCTGTTTTTTTTTTTTTTTTTTTTTTTTTTTTTTAAGAAGGAAAAATGAAATACGCTGATGTAAAAGAAACACATGTGAATATATATCCGTGCATGAAACGTATCATGCATTAAGCAAGTATACATAACATATGTACTTTACAAAAGACAAAAATTAACAAGATGTGATGCACAGTTAGAAGTTCTCTTTGATCTTATCTACACGACCGTTTGATACAATCTGAACGAGAAATAACAGTAAGGACGACTCTTTATATTTCAGAACAAGTGTAACGAAAAGGACGAAACATTTTGAAACAGCAGACCATAAGTGATGTGATGTAATGTTCCTCTGAAGATAGCATGCAAATGAAAGGGTTGAGGTATCATTATTGTGGCTGTACTGTCGTTATGTAAATTTAGACGATAATGATGACTTGTTAATGACGTGTACTTTGGAGATGTTATAATGGTTGTCTCTGTTATTTGCATCATTAGTAGTATTCTCTTTTCATTATATGTGAGTAATTGTTAATCAAAATGTAGTTGTAGAAACGGTATTGGTAGCAATAGTAAATGTATTAGTAAAATTGATGGTAGCATTGATAATAGTAATGCTAATTAGAACTGTACAGTGATAGCAATAAGAATAGTGATAATGGCAATATTAATGACAATAACAGTAATGATCATAAGCACATTGATCATTATCATAAATAACTTTATCATTCCGATTATTGTTATCGTTACTATCATCGTCAATGTCATTAGCTTTAACATTGTTATTATTATCGCCTGTTTTATCGTCATCAATATTCCTATCCTCATCGTCATCATTAGTTAGAGAGAAAGAGATAGAAAGAGAGAGAGCGAGAGCGAGAGCGAGAGTGAAAGGGAGAGGAAGAATTGAGTAGAGAGAGAGAAAGAGTTGAGAAGGGAGAGAAAGAGCGAGAGAGAGAAAGAGAGAGAGAGAGAGAGAGAGAGAAAGAGAGAGAGAGAGAGAGAGAGAGAGAGAGAGAGTTGAGAAGGGAGAGAGAGAGAGAGAGAGAGAGAGAGAGAGAGAGAGAGAGAGAGAGAGAGAGAGAGAGAGAGAAAGAAAGAGAGAGAGAGAGAGAGAGAGAGAGAGAGAGAAAGAAAGAGAGAGAGAGAGAGAAAGAGAAACAAGTACTCATCAGCAATCATAAGAAAGTGCACACAACAGAAAGAATGTTGTCATTACGTCACAAGGATAGTCCGTACATGACCGAACCGCTTCTTAGAAATGAATATAATTCTTTAGCAGTTCTTGGTCAATACTAACATCGCCTTCACCCCTTGTTGTGGGTAAGGTTGTGAGGAGGGGGGGGGTGAAGGGAAGGGTGGAGGGTGGGATGTGTGAGTTTTATGGCTGGAGTATATGTATAAGTGGGGGGGAGGGAGATGTAGATACACAGATAGATTGATAGAGAGAGAGAGAAGGAGAGAGAGAGAGAGAGAGAGAGAGAGAGAGAGAGAGAGAGAGAGAGAGAGAGAGAGAGAGAGAGAGAGAGAGAGAGAGAGAGAGAGAGAGAGAGAGAGAGAGAGAGAGAGAGAGAGA